>NC_057935.1:2957500-3017500 GCF_018555375.3 Anguilla rostrata
GGGATTAGTCCCCCTAGCACAAATTAACTAAACGGGGGGTTAGTCCCCCTTGCTCAGATTAACTACACGGGGGATTAGTCCCCCTTGCACAGATTAACTAAACGGGGGATTAGTCCCCCTTGCTCAGATTAACTAAACGGGGGATTGATAAGTTCCCCTTGCACAGAACAGAACTGATCTCACACTGATAGCCTGAGTGCGGCCGGAGTCCACAGATTATTTGGGATTATCCGTGTCCGGAAATTCCGGATTACAGACGTGGCCCGAGTGTGTGCGGAAGTTTGTGGAAACACACGCGTGCGACACGGGGAAACTACCGCTCAAGACCGACACCCCCCAAATTTATCTTAAATTTCACAGGTTGGATATCTTCCAGATTTTCTTGCGGTGCAGAAGGGGGGGTGGGATGGGGGGGGGCGGTTACCATTGCAAACGAGTGTCTCGGTGAGAAACAGCAAAGCTAACGGACCTGGGTTCCACACTCCTCCTCCTCCTCCAGCCAATCAGATGCCAGGATGCTAATAATCCCACAGTGCCGAGCGGCAAGGCAAGTCACACGTCCATTTATTGCCAATTTCTGCTCTAACGATCCAGACAGGCGCCCGGGCACGGCTCTGCAGGACTGGGGGGTGCGGGGGGGGGGGGGCAGCGGGAGGGGGGCTGTGTACGCTTTCATAAGGCCTGCTTCAATCCCCTCCACCCCTACCCTGCCCTGCCCCCCCTTCAAATCCCCTCCACCTGCTGCACCAGTCTCTCATTGTGCCAATAAACTCTTCTGCAAAAAAATAATAAAAATAAATAAAGAAATAAAAACACAAGCGCCCAGAGTGTTTCAAGAAGTCAAATTAAGGTGAGCAGATTCAAGTGGGCAACAGAGCAAATCTGTGATTAAAAAGCAATAAAATGTACGGGGCTGGGATGTCTGTGGCGTTAAAAAAAAAATAAAAGAAAAAAAAGGGGAACATTTTAATTTATTTTCGGTTAACGGTATTAAAGAGTGTTTGGATCGTTAGCGCTGAAGGAAGTCGACGCGGAGATTAATCCCGGGGATTAACGATATTAATTGCAGAACCGTTCGCTAGAAATGATTAAATATGCCTGAAACAATTAAAAAGGAGACAGATCTGTGAATAGCCCAAGCGCTATAAATACAACCGTGTCTTGCTCATTTTGTTCTTTGCAGTAATCGCATTCACGTAGACCACGGGCGCTAAGTAGCAAGTAGCCACACATGCGTACACATACACAGGCCTTCTGGTGCGGGAAATAGCCGCAGCGTAGCGTAGCCTAATCGAACTGGGCTTGTCACTCCCAAGTTTCCGCTGTTAAGACACCCAGCTAACGACGCTAAGCTACGCTAATAGCATGCCAATCACAAATGGCAGTTACTGTGATGTGGCGGCCCCAAAGCATCATGGGAAGGAAAATGGACCATGAACCATGGACCATGGGCATTCCCACACATTCCAGCAAGAAAAATTAATCACGCAGATATCGACTGCTAATATCACTGGTTTTTGGATGCCTGCGTGTATAAACAACAATAGTAAAAAAAAATAAAAATAATAATCTCATTAACGAGCAACGTAACACGGAAGTCACAGATTAGGGTTCCCATGGTGACACATTTATATGGAACCGTCAATCAAAATACCACCCACATCACAACAGGAAATGAAAGCGTTACTCCCTGAAGTTCTGACCACAACTGAAAACCCCTGAATTGCGACAGCGTGAAAGCACGATGACCTGGTCACAGAAAAGCACGCCATTAGAGGAAAATGAAAATGGCAGTGAGTCAAACCTGCAGTGTGCCAAAATAAATTTAAGGGGGTGGGGGCGGTGGGGTGGGGGGTTGGGGGGGGGGCAGAAAGCATGAAAGAACTTAAACGCGTGATTACAGCAAAGCAGCACACATGAGTCCCCAGTGACTGAGTCCGAGGAGCCCGGTGTTATTCCATCAGAGGAGAGGCTCATGGGAGAGCGTTCGCTCGCAGGTTGAGGCAGTCGGCGGAGAGGGACTGACGGAACACGGGGCTCTGTGAAACGCTGCGGCAGGACAGGAGGAGGAGGAGGAGGAGGAGGAGGAGGACAGGGAGGCGGACAGGGGAGTCAGCTCGGCATGCTGGGAAAGGACCGGAGCCATCTGTGGGACAGGGTCACCTCCACTGGGGTGTGTGTGTGTGCGTGTGAGTGTGTGTGTGTGTGTGTGTGCGTGTGTGTGTGAGAGACAGAGCGAGAGAGGTAGTGTGTGTGTGTGTGTGTGTGTGTGTGCGTGTGTGTGTGAGAGACAGAGCGAGAGAGGTAGTGTGTGTGTGTGTGTGTGTGTGTGACAGACCGAGAGAGCTAGTGTGTGTGAGACAGAGTGAGAGAGCTGTGTGTGCGTGTGTGAGAGAGAGAGAGAGGGCGAGAGAGCTACAGTGTGTGAGTGTGAATGTGTGCATATAAGTGTATAGCTGGAACGGTGTGTGTGTGAGATAGAAAGAAAGACAGTGTGTGTGTGTGCATTGTGAAGGTGTGACAGGTGTAACTTAATTTCCAGAGAATGGGGGGGGGGGGAACACCAATAATTCCTTCATAACCGCTCCCATTTCCCCCAACGTGTCCCGACAGGAAACGCACATCTCTCTCCCAGCTTCCCCGAGGGGCGTCGAGAGTCGTGGCCGCCACGACGACCACCTAGCCGGGGGGGGGCGGGGGGGGGTCAGGAACACACACAGCCCCGCCTCCCCGCTCGTTTCCACAAAAAGAAGCCAATAACATAGCCTGCGCGCCTCAGATCAAAAAGCAATAAGGCTTCCCTGAGCTGTGTCAACAGAAAGGCCGAACCGGGGCGGGGGGGGGATGGAGGGGATGGGGGGGGAAGGGGGGGGGGTCTGATCTAACGCTCGCTCCCTCCAGCCCCGCCGCCAACAGCGCCAGGAGGTTTAACCCGTTAGGGTTTCAGAACGCTGCGACGAGAACCCGTCTCTCCCACCGTTTGAAACATTACGGAGACCGGAGGGGAGACACGCCAGGACCCCCGGTTTCCACGGTTTCCCCACGATTCCAACGTGACAAAGTGTCACCGCGAGCGTTTTCGCTTCCGGGACGCCTGAGAGGCTGTTTCTGTGTTTTTACTGTTCGCTCCCCCAGCACGGGGAGGCTTAATTAGCTTTTAAAGCGCGCTCGCCGTATCGCTTTGCTAAACGACGCTAATTGCTCCACTTCGCCTCTCCACTTAAAAGAAAAAAACGACTGGAAAAAAAAACAGGCAAGAGAGGCTGTGACAAACCCAGCACCGTATTAGTGGTGAAACTTCAAACGGGTATGATTTATGAATTTCTGATGACAAGCAAAAAAAAAAAAACAAAAAAAAACAAAAAGAAATCAATGAAATTACCCCCTTTTTTGGATAAGCATTGTTTATGCTGATGAAATATTTTAAAATAAAACTGTTAACTTCAGCAGCTGCACACAGGCTTGGAATATGGTAAGTTTATGTGACCATGCAAGTTGGCTTGGAGTCGGAAGGAAACGTGGTTTATGAGGACCGTGCAAGATGGTGCCCCCCTAAACAAGTCCCTTCAGTCCCACGGTAAATCCTGCACCCCCCCAGAAACCTCAACCAACCCCCCCACCCCAGGGCCCCTCAAATCCAGCCCAGCTGCACTGCTACACACTCGCTCACTGTGTGCGACCACTGTACGATGCCCTGTACACACGCGCCATATCACATTACAGCAAAGTCATTAAGGTTAATAGCCTACCGCAGTCCAGCTGAAGATATATATTCCTACTGACAAGTGGCGTATCAAAAACACACACACACACACACATGCAGGTACACACACACACACACACACACACACACACACACACACACACACACACACACACACAGCAGGTACACACACACACACACACACACACACACACGCAGGTACACACACACTCACACACACACACACACATGCAGGTACACACACACACACACACACACACACACACACACACACACACACACAGACAGACAGACACACACACACACACAGACGCACACAGACACACACACAGACACACACGCAGGCACCCTCAGGGAGATGGAATACAGAAATATGTTGCAAACATGCGTCGAAGAACATTTCACAGCAGGCAGTTGGTAGAATGTGTACTGCGATGGTATCTGAGAGCTCCAGCAGCTCAAACATTCGCCCACACCATTGTGGATTGTTTCAATGTGTTTAGCAGTGCGTTCGGTTTCCATAAGGCCACACACACACACACACACACACACACACACACACACACACACACACACACACACACACACACACACACACACACACACACACACACACACACACACACACACACACACACACACACACACACACACACACACACACACACACACACACACACACACACACACACAGTAGGCACGTACAGGACACAGACACACCTTCTGACCAGGAGTCGTTTGGTCGGCAGCACTGGGATAAGAGAGGGAAATGATCATCCATTCTGTCATCGCAACAAGAGGAGAGGCGCGTGCCATTCACGAAACTGAGTAATGAATGACACACACACACACACACACACACACAGTGAATGACACACGGTTGACTGAGTCATTCATTCACTCGCTAGGCTATGAAAATGAACCCCAGTGACATTACATTCAATTACATTACATTACAGGCACTTAGCAGACGCTCTTATCCAGAGCGACTCACACAACTTTTTAAACACAGCATTTACATTACCTCCATTTATACGGCTGGTTATATACTGAAGCAGTGCAGGCTAAGCAGCTTTCTCAAGGGCACAGCGGCAGCGTTCTACCTGAGAATCGAACCCGTGACCTTTAGGTTACCTTTAAATCCAGCTCCTTACCCATTACACTACACCCCCCCCCCCCCCAGGTGACCTCAGTCTTGGTTTTCCCCCGGATCTCAGATAAAAGCCTTTGGGTAAAACAGGCCCGTGCTCTCCCTCCGTTTGGGTCCCGATGTCAGCGGATGTCACCGCCACCACCCTCACACGAGCAGGACCCCTTTGTACCTCTAACCCCCACCTCCGCCTCAGTCAGTTTAACAGGCAGGACGGCTCGTCCTGCCCCCTGCTGATTTCGGCCAGGCAGAAGGGTCAGTGTCTGCTGGCCGCTTCACGGGGCTGCGGAACCCATCCCGCGATCGTACCGCCATGCTCATCCCGCCGCACCCCCCCACACCCCGCCACACGACCACGAGGCCCAGCCGGCCAATAACCGCCATCCTTCATTCCTTCAGGGGGAGGGGCCCGCCTGTTCGGCCTGCTGGTTGGCAGTGCCCCTGTGCTTTCTGACTTACAAACAAAACTGTCCCAGAATTCCGCCTGTTTCCCGCCAACCGAAGCCTGGAGGGGGCCCCCGGGCGCTCCGTGGGCTTCGCCTGACAGACGGAGCTCCCCCCCGACCCCCCAGCGCCCCCCCCGGGCACCGTGTTCCCGACAGCCAACCCAGGATTACTCAGGGATACGGGGAAGAAGCCTCAGCGGTATTCCGCCAAACCTGGACCTCCTCCCCCGCGTGCCGTTTCAGAGGGACAAACGCGGGATCAGAGCAGAAATCCGGTTAAAGTCCGCGCAGTCCGCCATTTTATAAACGCGCTGTTGCCGTGCCGACAGACCGCCACCGCGGGTTTAAATTTTTTTATTTATTTATTTATTTTTTTTACTGTCGGTCTTTCGGGAACACGAGCTTTAAAAGTTTTAAACGCGGCGCTTTGAGGACAAGGCAAAACACCACGCAGCACGGCTACAGGGTAACCACGGCGATGTGGAGGGGGGGCTGGGGCTGGGTGGGGGGGGGGGGAGGGGCGCACGAGAGATGTTGGCTCAGGTGTTTTTGGAGAGTCACACGCTGGAACTGTCTGAAGTCAGACACGGCGGGGGAAGGCCGGATTTCAAAGTCACCAGGGTGGGGGGGGGCGTGTGTGTGTGTGTGAGAGAGTGTGTGTGTGAGTGTGTGCACGTGTGTGTGTGTGTACGCAAACGATAGAGAGGGAGAGACAAGCCACTGCCAAAAATCCTCTCCACAGGAAGAAGAGAAACAGAGACGCAGCACTCAGTACTGCCATGCACACTCTTCATAACCCCCCCCCCCCACGCCCCCCCGCCTTCTCCTGTCCTTCTGAGATGTGCAGATCATAAACAAAGCCGGGGCAGGGTGGGGAGGGGGGGGTGGGGGGGGGGACCTAACGACCCAACAGTGACTTGGCTCACAGAGCCAATAACACAGGATTTCCACCTGGAAAGAAAAGAGGGGGGAAGAAAAGGGATCTTTCCAGACGGAGTTTGGGTGAAGGGCGAAGTTGAGTGTGGTTGAGCGCGTGTGTGCGGTGTGTGCGGTACTCGAGCGACTCTCGAGGGGGGGACAGCTAGGGTAGCCGTCCGCTCCGCTGGTCTCCCGAGCATCACACTGCCCAAGGACATGTTTTTACTAAGATATATTTATTTTTCTGAAATGCTAAATCTTTTGATAATTACCAACGCCTTGTGAATAGTCGATGCATAAAACCAGCCTCCCCCCCCTCCCCCACCTCATTCAGTGACTGGCCTTCCGTTATGGACAAAATTAAGAGCCCTTTTTGAAAAGTTCTCACAATAAAAACAAAAAAACACAAAATAAAAACCCAGTCGGAGGGGTTTCGTTGCAAGCGCTAAGCAATTATCACACGTCTCTTGTGAGGTTTGTCTCGTTCGCGCGTTCTCGACTCGTCCAACCGAACACCTTCCCGGAGTTTTCATCTACAGACGCACACGCACTCTTCTTTGCAGACAGCTTAGAAAGAATACCGAACTCTAATTGGATGTGCGTGTTGAATGATAATAGTCAGATCATCAGGCTGTGAGAATAGCTTGTTGTCGGTGGGTTTAAAGCACAATGTCATCAAAAGGAAGCGGGGAGGGTTGGCCCGGCTCGGCGAAGCCTTGTTAAAACAGGCCGGGGGAAGGAGAGATCCTGGCCCAGACGCTAATTCTGCCCAAACACAGCCGCCCCCCCCCGTGGAACAGCTGCTGGAGGCTGTGCTACCTGAGCTAGCTCTGAAAAATAACTGCGCTAGCTCTGAAAAATGACTGTTAGCTCTGATAGCTAATTATGCTAACTGTGCTAGTCCAGATGACCAACTGTGCCAGCAGCGCTAGCTCTGATAACTAACTGACCTAACTGGACTGCAGCTGGTAACTGTGCTAGCTCTGAAATTATTGGTGCTAGCTGTAATAGCTCTGATAACTAACTGACCTAACTGGACTGCAGCTGGTAACTGTGCTAGCTGTAATAGCTCTGATAATTAACTGTGCTAGCGCTGATAAAGAAACAGTGAGTCCTCTGATCCACTAACTGGGCTAGGTCTGAAAGCTAACTATGCTATCTGTGCTAGCTCTGAAAACGAACTGTGCTAATTGTGCTAGCGGTTCTAGCCACAAAGACACAGCACACCTGTCTCTGACTGTCCCCACCTCTCAGTCTTCCTGGACTGGTCAGGAGGGCAGGCGAGAGATGAGGGGTGACAGGAGGTCGGCCAATCGGATTCATTCATTTGGACTTGTGCAAGAGGAGGGTACAGCGTGGCCTTAGCCTCCGTTTTACAGCTGTGGAGATTAGCCTGGGCTGCGGCTAAATCTACCTCCCTGACATTTCCCATAAACCCTCATCTGGCTGCACACAGTCCTATCCATCTGGCATCCCTAGACACACACGCATACACACACACAAGCACGCACAAGCACTCATACACACACACGCACGCACGCACGCACACAGAGCACATATTTAAAAGTAATGTATAAATATGTAATAAATAAAAAAGAGGTAGACATAAAGTTGCTATGGCTACCTGTGTTTGAGGTGTGAAGGGAGTGTTGGTGTTGTCTTCGGTACCTGTGTTCGAGGCGTCCAGGACCAACACCCTTTATCAGCACTTGTGGGGTGGGAGACACTTTCCCTAGGGCAGGGAATTCTGGGTAAAATTTCTGTGTCTGCAGTCAGCCTTGTTAGCCTTCCGCTCTTTCCTCCCTCGTCTCCCTCTCTCTCCCCTCCCTTTCTCTCCTCCCTCCCTCTCTCTTCTCCCCTCCCTGCTCTCTCTCCCTCCGTCTCTCTCTCTTTCCCCTCCCTCTCTCTCTCTCTCTCCCTCTCTCCCTCTCTCTCTTCCCCTCTCCCTCCCTCTCTCTCTTCAATTCAAGAATGCTTTATTGGCAGGACAACGTGTCGCCAAGGCTTTACATAAACATTAAATGCATTAAACTACAGAACAGTTTACTTTTATATACACAGGCAGAACAGTGGAAAAAAAAAGTCAATGGGTATACATGTCTACATACTCTCCCTCCCTCCCTCGCTCCCTCGCTCCCTCCCTCTCTCTCCCTCACTGTCATTCACTCTCCCTCCCTCCCGCTCTCTCATCTCTCCTTCGCTCTCTCCCTCCCTCTCCCTCTTTCTCCCTTTCCCCATCAGTCTCTCACTGTTCTCTCTCTCTCTCACACCCCTCTCATTTTCTCTTTTCCCCTCTTCTCCATTCTCTCTCTCTCTCTCTCCCTCGCAGTCTCTCACTGTCTTCTCCTTTTCCCATCCCTCCCTCTCTCTCTATCTCTCACGTCATCTCATCCCTCCCTCCCTCCCTCTCTCTCTCTTTCTCCCTGTCTCTCCATCCCTCTCCCTCTCCCTCCCACCCTCCCTCTCCCTCTCCTCCCTCTCTCTCTCTTTCTCCCTGTCTCTCCATCCCTCTCCCTCCCCTCCCACCCTCCCTCCCTCTCTCTCTCCCTCTCTCTCTCTCTCCCTCCCTCCCTCCTCTCTCCTCCTCCCTCCCTCCTCCTCCTCTCCTCCCCTCCCTCTCTCCCTCTCTCTCTCTCCCTCCCTCCCTCCCTCCCTCTCTCCCTCTCTCTCTCTCCTCCTCCACTCCTCGGGTCTCGATGTCGCCTGGCGGCCCCTCTGTTTAACGCGTCTCCGGTGAGAAGATTGCAGGGCCGGGCGATTACCGTCGGCAGCGAGCGTGTCATTATCCCAGCATGCCGAGCGCAGACTCCGCTCCCGGCCGCAGACCCGGTTATTACGCTAAACGCCACGCCGCCGCGCCGGGGCCCGGGGCCTCCAGTCTGAAGATTGACACGGCACTCTCACAGTGACACAGCACTTACTGCGGCAGTCCCAGGACAGGGACGCGGCGCGCGCCTGCAGGAGAGACACAGCTAGAGCCAAAATGGCCGCCCACCAGGACTATTCTTTTAACTTCATAACCGCCACTCAATATTTAGATCTAACTGAAACCTGAAACTAACCAACATGTTAACCGGTTAATTCGTTATTTAAATATTATTTTGAAGATAAACGCAGTTAAAACCGCACTAGCTGCACTGAGCACGCATTGATAACCGGTCCTCACAAAGCAGATTTGTTTTTTCGAGTTGCACTGTGCAGCTAATCTCTTCTCATGGGGTTTTTTTGTTATTTGACAGGCACACCATGAGGGCTTTTCGGCCGGGAAGATTTGTCCCGGTGTGCCCTAACACAAGGTCCGCAGAAAATCCCCCCCCCCCCCCCAAGAACAAATGGAGGAGGAGTTTCGGATGACTGACACAGCAGTCGGCTCAGTCACCTTGAGAGACTCTGTCGCTACGGGCAACCTGCTGACAGGCCGTCAGCAGTCCCCCCCCCAACCCCAACCCTCCTGCGAGTCGAGTTTCCCGGAATTCCGACCCGCGGAACGAGGAATTCCGCTGCTCTTCCGAGAGTTGCTCCGGTTTATTCAGGTGCCGGAGGTCGGGAACGAGAAGAGACGGGAGAACCCCCATAAATAAATGAACGTCCGGAGAACGTCTGGAGAACGTCTGGAGAACGTCTGGAGAACGTTTTCATTAGTGCAGCTTCTGGTGGCTGAGGAGGGATTAAAAAACAAAAAAAAACGAAAAGTAAAAACAGCCCCTCTATTCACAATGCAAGTGAAATCAGCATCAGTAAACACCCCCCCCGCACCCATTTTTTTTGTCCTCAGGAGTGCGCGTTAATCACCTGCGTGGCTCACAGGTGTCGGGCACTCGGACGCACAGCCGAAACCCCCGAGCACGAGGTCCGAGATCACGGATAATAACGAAACGCGTTTAAAGAGGATCACAATCCTCCGGATCCCCGTTGCCGTGGGGATTCACCCGCAGGACCAAAAATAACACGGAGATGAACCTGATCCGGGGATTCTGCTTCCGCGACAGGGAGGGGGAGCCTGGGAATTACGGGGGGGGGGGCGGAGGGGGGGGAGGCGAGAGCACTAATGCAGGAGCCAAGCCACTCCACTCAGGTTAAGCCCTCGCTGTAAAAAAAAAAAGTAAAATAAAAAACAGGTCTTTATTTTCGGCTAATCCCCGCGGACCCCAGTGGCAGTGTCACATGACACGAGGCCGGGAACGGAAAGAGAAATAAAAGGAGAATAAAAGGGAAAATGAGGAAAAAAAAAGGGAGGGATGATTGGATGGCTGGGGGAATGCGAGTAAGTGTGTGTGTGGGGGGGGGGATGCGAGTAGGTGTGGAGGGTCGGAATAGACACACACACACACTCACACACACACACACACACACTCAGTTAAACACAGACTAACAGATCCACAAGTCAGTGAACGTAAACACATCTCTCTCTCTTTCAAACACCGAGCTGCTGTATCGACACAGATATTTTACAGATAGTGCGTCTGATAAAATGACCTCACGACAGAAGAGAACAGAACCCTAGATAGAACTGCAGCGCCTGCGCAGTCATCAGGGCACCCAGTCAGCAGGGGCACAACATGCAGCCGGTCTGCATAACAATGCGCATCTGTTTGTTTGTTTGTCCCCCCCCCGCATTTGCATAAATTCCTTAACGTTTCATCCGGCTGACTTTGTTCCCCCGAGCTGCAGCCTGGCTCCCAAGGGCTGCTGGGAAATTTTATCTTATTTTTTTTTAAAAAGACTCTGGCTCCCCCTCCGTAAAGAGGAGGTGGGGGAGAAACGGTGCAACTGCGGCTTATTCAATTAGCCTGTCCCGCAGGGACGCCGAAATTAAAGGCCAGCCGAGGGGCGGGAGGTATTAGAGATGCTCGTTTTTAAAAATCACTGCGCCCCTGCGCCCCGCTCGCTGCAGGGCTGCGCTCATTAAGGATACCACAGAGCGGCGCAGCGGGCGGGGAAGCGGGCGCTGTAGCTCAGCGGTTGCGGGTTCGAGTCCCGGCTGGGGCGTGATCATTCGTGCGAGGTTCTTAACCTGAACCGCGCGCTTCACTGAGGTGTCCGGCGGTACGAAGCGACTGCATTTAAAAGCGTGATCTGTGTATGTCGCTGTGGGTAGAAGCCCCTGCTGAATACCAAAAACACAACGTGCTGATTTATGCGCTGCGATTTCCACTTCCAGACTGAGAGGCGGGAAGTTACACGAGCGAATACACACACACACACGCACGCACGCACGCACGCACGCACGCACGCACGCACGCACGCACGCACGCACACACGCACGCACACACAGAAACACACACACATACACACACACACACAGAAACACACACACACAGACTCACACACACACACACACACACACACAGAAACACACACACACACAGACTCACTCACACACACACACACCCACACTCTCTCTCTTTCAGACACGCCCACCATGGTTTTTACACCACTGCATTATGGGTACTGTCAAAACTGTATGGGTTCTCAGTCGACGGATCCCTTTCAGATTTGAGACAGATCCAGACATAAATGAGACATAAGACACAAACGGGTGAATGAGACACAGATCTGTCTGGGTAACGTGCCCCCCCACCCCGCCTGCTCGCGCGCCCCATCGCTGGCGGTTTTCGGACGCGCGGCTGGCACCTGAAGTCGCGCAACCGACTTTGCGCCAGATGTCTCCCCGGGACGGAACCTCCTCCAGATAATCGGCTAATCGGGGGGGGGGGGGGGTTTCAAGAGTTCCGGAACCCTTGGAAACCAGAAGGCGCCGACGTTTTTACGGAGTTCCGAAGCGTCCGGATCAGAACATCCCTGTTCTTTTCTTTTTTTTTGTTTTAAAAAAAGAAAGGCATTCTGGGAAAACCCAGGACCAGAAGGTCCCCCGTTCAAAGGACTTTTTTTCGGGGGTTAGTAGGGTTCGAAAGGGGGCGAGGCGGAGGAAAAGGGGGCGGGGCCTCGGCCATGTAATTACACGGCCCGCGACTGACGGACAGCTCGTCCAGATGTGTCCGTCACACAGCTGGCAGACCGGCTCTTCCCAGCTGGTGATTATCTAATGTTTATTTGAGCCGCACCACGACATTCCCTCTCCTCCCTCTCCTCCTCCTCCTCGCCTTCAGGTGTGAGTGATGGCTCAATAACCCCCCGACAGACAGAGAAAGAAAGAGAGAGAGAAAGGGGGGTGACAGAAAGAGAGAGACAGAGAAAGGGGAAGGAGACAGAGAGAGACAGGGAGAGAGGTAGAAAGATATATACACACATATGTATGCATGAGTACACAATGTTTGCATGTGTGTGTTTCGATATACAGTATATGTGTATATACATGAGTATACAGAATTTTTTCATCAACTTTCAATATATATTTGATTATCATTTATTGTTTTGTTTTAACGATGACCTTCACTGACAATAGAGTCAGATGCAGAAGTCCAAGTTCCGCAACTTTAAACATTTTGAATGTAGAGTAGTTCACCCATTAAGTGAATCTGATGTGTATACCAAGATGGTGTACTTTAACACCCAAATGGCAAAAGGCCTGGGCAGTGTGTACATGTGTGTGAGCGTGGGAGTGCATTCGGTAAGTGTGACTGTGTACGTGTCAGTGTGCGTGTTCATATGTGCATGTGTAAGTGTGTGTGTTTCTGTGTATGCATACGATAGTGTGTATGCACATGACTGGCGGCAGCTGTGCCCGGATGGGATCTGCATGCTGGAGGAGGAAAGGACAGCCAGGAGACAGCAAAGGAGACTCAGGAGGAACACGCCCATGGTTGCCGCTACCACTACCACCACATATATATGTCCTACCTGCAATAGGACCTGTGGGTCCAGGATAGGACTATTCAGCCATCAAAGAGTTCACGATAAAAGACAGAAGTGGACGTCGTCATCGGATTCGATGGACAACCAAGAGTGTGTGTGTGCATGTGTGTGTCTGTATGTGTGTGCGTGTGTGTCAGTATGTGTGTGTGTGTGTGTGTGTGTGTGTGTGTGTGTGTGTGTGTGCGTGTGTGTCAGTATGTGTGTGTGTGTGTGTGTCTGTATGTGTGTGCGTGTGTCAGTATGTGTGTGTGTGTGTGTGTGTGTGTGTCTGTATGTGTGTGCGTGTGTCAGTATGTGTGTGTGTGTGTGTGTGAGTGCGTGTGTGTGCACGTGTGAGTGCGTGTGTGTATGCATGTGTGTGTGTGTGTTCACATCTGAAGGGGCAGCTGAGGTTCCTCTGTATCGGACCCCTGCAGCGAGCGGGACGCCCCCCTAAACAGTGCAGCCAGCAAACAGCTCGAGCGCGCCACGGCAACGGCGGATGAGCGCGCCACGGCAACGGCGGATGAGCGCGCCACGGCAACGGCGGATGAGCTCGCCACGGCAACGGAGGATTAGAGCTCCGTGGCACCGCTGACGCCCGCGAGGCGGTAAGGAAGCGAGCGACCCGCCGCCTCGTCTGCGCGTCACATGATCCCTCACATCTGGCCGGGGGGCGGGGACACAGGTGTGCACAGGTAAAGAAATTACAGAGGCTCCCAAAGGAAGTGGATGTACACTTCCCCTCCGCTCCCTCCCTCCCTCCCTCCCCCCCCGTTCCTTCTCTCTCTGTATCTCTGGAGTATGTGGAGCTCTGTCATTATCTTTATTATTTGTTCATCTAGATTACATTTTAAACACAGCTGCTGAAAGCTTAGTTTAATGAACCGTAAAGCTGGCATCCGGGCCAGGCTTCAGCAGAAGCAATGTGGGTAAAGACTGTCAAACATTTAGTACCAGCAGTTTTCTACTGAAGTGGACTGAACAGGAACACACACCACCTCTCCACACCAGAAGCCTGGCTTCCGGTGACCCCAGAACAGAATGGTTGGGGTTTTTTTGGGGGGGAGGGGAAAATCACGTTTTTAATTCTGCAGCTTCACAACAATCCAACATATAAGAGCATCCCAGTGAAACCTATCAGAGAGGCTGAAACAGCCCTTGGACCGGAGGCAGTAAGCTCGTCCAATCACACGCCTCCTGGGATGCCCGTGTCAGGCAGAGTCCCGGTCCGTCCCAGCTGCAGAAGCCTCTGCAGCGAACGCGCTATCTTAATGTGCTGGGTCAGCGGCAGGGTACATGATGGATGCTCTAGTGGAAGGGGGGTCGGGGGCGGGAGTGTGACGGGAGTGATGAGTGGGTGGTGGGGTTCGGGGGGCAGGGGTGGGGGGTGGTGGAAGCGATCACAAACTGGGGAACCAATCGCCGCAGACACATAAATAACAGCGCTGTACAATTAAAATGTCTCACAAAAAAAAGAGATGTAGACTTGAGTTGTGTGGCCCCAGGGATGGCTGTGGCCCTAGACGGCTGCACAGAGGGCTTGGGCCCGCACTCCGCTCTGGCTCGGGGTCGGGGAGACACATGCAGCGGAGAGCCTTTTCCAAATTAAGCGCTCTCAGGGCCTCTCTGGCCACTGGCCTACCAGAACTAACGGAACACTGCGCACCCAGGATTCCGCCATCGCTATGGGAGACAGCTGGGGCTGCAGGTTGCTAAGGGCGACCGGGCGATGCTGGAGGAGATGAGGTGCAAGGCCACCTGCTCTCGCCGCCCGTCCCGTGAAAAGTGGTAAGAGATTTCGCGAGGAGTGAAGGCTGCGACGCCATTGGACGGCAAGCTTTTCCCATCATCCCTTTCACCGCTCAAAGGCGGAGGTCAAAAAGGCACGATGACCTTTGGAGCCGGACGGCAAACAGCTCAGAGTCAGATCCATAAATTCATAATCGGACAGACAATAAACTACCTTCCCCCATCCCGAAAGCAGTCACCTCAAAGTCCAAACCGGACGCATCTTCAGAAGTGTTTATACATCATCCTATTGTGCTTTTAACAGAGACACCGTCACAAAGATGCTGTACAGGAGAACAGAGAATATAGTAAAACTGCCCTGAAAAACTCCCCAGTGGGAAGAGAGCTCAGAAGGAGCCCAGCTATTGGGATAAGAGGGGGGGGGCATCGTCCGTGGCCCGGCCTGGTGACAGTAGGTAAAGTTAAGCTACAATGTAACAGGGAGATAATGGATCTGAGCTGATAGTCATGGTGGCTAAGCAGGTCATAGCCTGGGGTATTAGACTAGCTGGGAAGAACAGACAGCTAAGGCGTGTGTATTAATACACAGGACAGTACGGCAGGAGGACATGTCCAGGCCTTGGGGTGGAAGGAGGGGGGGGCAGGATCCAGGAGAGGGTCGGGGCTGGAGAGGTCTGTGGGGGGAAACAGGCAGAAGCTCCAGGGTCCAGAACAGGCACCCAAACCGGGGCACCAGGCAACAGCCCAAAAAAAGGCAGACGAGGCCAAGCAGGCAGACACCCGTGGGACAGGCAGGACCCCCCCCTCCCGGCACGGGACAGCTGCCGAACTCCCAAAGGAAGGAGGGGAGGGCTCACGAATCTCTCAGAGGTGGGGGAGGGGAGGGGTGCGGAGCTCCTCGTGATCGTGATTACGGGTTTTAGGGCCGTGTGAAACCGGGACAGATGTGCCGATGCAGGAGGAGGAGGAGGAGGAGGAGGAGGAGGAGGAGGGACCCGCAAAACGTAAACAGATTCCTCTGAGGGTTTTAAAAAAAAAAAGAAGAAAAAAGAAAATATTGACGCTGCTGTTGGAAACACCGTAATCTCCGCTCTCCTTCCTGCAATCTGCCACGGCGACAGATCGGGTGCTTGTCTCCTCTCGATTCGCAGAATTATGGATCTTTTCGCCCAATCAGACGTCCCGCTGCCTCACCTACAACGTCCTTCACTTTGTTTTTTTTTTTTGTCTTTTTAAAGATTAAATGTACCACAAAGGCTTCTGCGGTGGGGTCCGCATACAATGCAGCAGACGGACAGACGCCAGGGGCAACTGAGACAGACGGACAGACACCGGGACAATGCCTCCAGACATTCCAGCAGCTGTTTGGCAGAGTACAGCTGTTCTGATTCCCTGTGCTTGTGTGTGTGTGTGTGTGTGTGTGTGTCTGTGTGCTTGTGCATGTGTGTGTGTGTGTGTGAGAGTGTGTGTGTGTGTGTGTGTGCAAGAACAAGCCACTATTGCCCAGGACCAAAATTCACCACCATTCAGATGCAATAATAACAACTTACAACGATAACAAACTACTTTCTGACTGAAACGCTTTGGTGTCTTAGGAAGCTATGGGTGCTTCAGGGTCTGATGCTGGGTAGTTAATTATCTAATTAACCACACTGATACTTTAGATGCTGTTCGTGTGAGAAAGAAAATAAGTTGTGCTTAGTATTCACCTGCACGCATCTCTCTCTCTCTCTCTCTCTCTCTCTCTCTCTGTCTCTCTCTCTCTCTCCATCTGTAGGCCTCCTCCCCAGCAGTGCATCTGTGGATCCGGCTCTGAGCTGACACCTCTATTTGCTGCCAGTGAATCTGCCTAACGCTCGTACTCTCAGGTGGGGAAATGTCACTCTTCCCTGAAAATGAGTCTGGAATAATAAAAAAATAAAATAAAATATATGTATATATCTGCCATCAAGAGCTCTTCGTGTACAGTGAGCTTCTCATTCCGATTCAGCACAGCCTCTCAGTGACACGATAAAAATAAAAGCAGAGATGTCGTTTTTTTTTTTTTGGTGCCGGTCTGTTTGTGGGAGGCATGCAGGGTATGTGGAGACTCCAAAAACATCCTGGTTTCTCTTTTTTTCCCCCCAAAAAATGCTCCAGTAAACATGGTGACTCACGGCCCCCTCCGGGCGCTTGTTTTATCCGTCCTTGTCACCTCGGTCCTCGGCTGACCCAGAAATCGATCGAGGGCCGCCATCTTCAAGGACATCCCAGCCCGTTAAAGGCTCTAAAATGCTAGGAGGCTCCCAGAGGATGCTTGAGAGAGGACACACGGGTGCACCCTTTGCACAAGTATTTTTTTTTATGAACGTAAGTCATATAAATGATCGACCAGTGGACCCACCTCTCCACAATCTGCCACGTCTGTAACTGACGTGGCTACAAACCAATCAAAGGGCGTTCTGTTCGACTAATACACGTATCCTCGATTCCTCTGTCCTCCTGTCCTTCCCTCGAGTCCTCTCCTTGCATCCTCCGTGGGGTGGAGCTAAGGAAGCGAGGAAAGGACACAAGGAAAGGATGCAAGGAGGGAAAATAAGTGATTGGACAGGGCCCTTAATCCCGACGACTGGTCGGAGGACAAAGGATACGTGGGAAATTAACGTGAAAACATGACAAACCCCAGTCTCACAGCGAGGGAGCCAAATCTACGCCAGGGTAACACACACCTAGAATTCTGCAGAAAAAAACGCAAAGAACTCTGGGAACCGGAGAACCGCTTTCCCAGAGAACCAATTAAAGGTCAAACAGACTTTGAAAAAAAAAAAAGAAAAAAAAGAAAAAAAAAAAACCTTCTGCAGCGGACGGTAAAAACCTGACTAAACTCCCGATGACTTCTGCTGAAGTTCTGAGCTTCGAACGCCAAAAAGTATCGCTTTTCCGTCTCCACAACTATTCACATCAGAAAGAAAAAAACATGAAAGTGGGAGTCTGACGGCGGTCGAGAAGGCGGGGTTTTGAGCCTGTGAACCGCAAAACGAAACTGACGCCAGCAGCTGATCTTCCCCGAACTGAAAAAAACCCCATGAATGATCGAATCTGGTGACCTCACCAGCCCTTCGCACGAAGATTAAAAACACACACCCTCACAGACACACACACACACATCCTGATGAGCACTCACACACACACACACACACCCTGATGCGCGCACACACACACACACCCTGATGTGCACTCACACACACACCCTGATGTGCGCACACACACACACACACAATACGCCTGCACTGCAAATCTCACTCAGGAGGAAGAGCGGACGTGGGCCACCTCAGGCGAAACGGGGCGGACGTCCAAATAAAAATCAGATGAGGACGTCGGCCCCCCCACCGCCCCCCCGGCCCTGTCTGGGACACCCCTGCCCTCTCTGAGAGCGTTCTAGCGCCCTCTCCCTGTCGCCGCGGGCGACCGGTCCAGAGCCCGGGAGATTCCCCGCGAACGAGACTGCCGCTGTAAGACTGCGGTGAGTCACTCTGCCCAGCGGCCCTCCGTCTGCGGGCTGCCCGTCTCCGACCCCCCGACTCACGCCTTCCCAGCATGCTCAGGGGGCCAGCTGCGGCTGCATCCGGGAAAAGACCCCCCCCACTTCACCTGCTCCTGCCTCATCTGGTCTGATCCCAAAGAGTCAGTACAGAGACTTCTGTCTCATCATCTCCTCGCTCTCTGCTCACGTCTCTCTTCCCCCTTCTCTCTCTGCCTCTCTGCTCTCTGACTCTCTTCCCCCCACACTCTCTCTCTCCCTCTCCTTCTGTCTCTCTGGATCCCTCTCTCACCAACTTCCTCTCTCTCTCGCTTACTCTGTCACTCTCTTCCCCCCCATTCTCTCTCTCTTCTCTCTGTCTGTCGCTCCCTCCCTCTCCTTCTCTCCCTCTCGCTCCCTCTCGCTCTGTCTTTCTCTCTCCTGCCCGATGACAGGCTCCTAAGACGCTGCAGAACTCGGTTCCTCTGTAACCATGACAGCAGTTTTTGGAAACCGTTCTGGCCCAAACTTCCAGGGGCGTGCGAGAGCGAGCGGTACAGCGCCCGTTCCTCCACCGCCTTCCGGGAGATTCCCCTCAAACCGGCCCCCTCCAGTCCGGCCTCTTCCCTGCTCTCCACCTCTCCCTCTCTCCCCCATGTCGTGACCCCACCCCCCATCCCAGAGGGGCTCCTGCAGGGGTCTGACCTGGCTCCAGCCCCACAGATCTGCTTAAGTGGGGAGAAGTTGTGCATTTGATCTCTGGTGGGGAAGTACTGCAGGTGCTACTGACCCCCAGCATGCACCTGAGGAGGGCTGAGAACAATGGGAGGGCAAAGGGCGGCTCTGTCCCTCCCAGGCACCCAAAGAGGTTTCGGGTTTTTTGGGTGTTCGGGCTCCGTTCTGCTCAATTTCCTGTTTTTTTCTGTTTGTTTTTGTTGTTTTCTCCTGTAAAGCTTCTTTGTGACAGGGTCTCTGCACAAATCAAATTGATCGGGATTGACTGGTGAAGCTGAGCGGCTCAATATCCCGGAGTAGCATGTGGAGAATGTGTTAGAAAAGCATGAGCTCTCAGCCGCATGTGTTATTTCTCTGTGCCCCAGTCACACACATACAGAATCTCTCTCTCACACACACACACACACACATACAGAATTTCTCTCTCACACACACACACACACACATACAGAATCTCTCTCACACACACACACGAGCACAGAATCTCTCTCTCACACACACACGAGCACAGAATCTCTCTCACACACACACACACACACAAGCACAGAATCTCTCTCTCACACACACACACACACAAGCACAGAATCTCTCTCACACACACACACAAGCACAGAATCTCTCTCACACACACACACAAGCACAGAATCTCTCTCACACACACACACACACAAGCACAGAATCTCTCTCTCACACACACATGCACACAAGCACAGAATCTCTCTCTCACACACACATGCACACAAGCACAGAATATCTCTCACACACACACATGCACACAAGCACAGAAGCTCTCTCACACACACACACGCACACAAACACAGAATCTCTAACACACACACATGCACACAAATACCGAATCTCTCACACACACACACAAGCACAGAAGCTCTCTCACACACACACATGCACACAAGCACAGAAGCTCTCACACACACACACGCACACAAATACAGAATCTCTTACTCACACACACATGCACACAAACACAGAATCTCTAACACACACATATGCACACAAATACCGAATCTCTCACACACACACACACATACACATACACTCTTGTATCATAAACTAAGAAGCTTACAGTATAAATTATATGCATACAGTACACAGACTCTGAACATACAGACCCTACTCCACACATACACAAACCTTACTCTGGGCCGATATTGTACAGACCCTACTCCACACCTACACAAGCCTTACTCAGGGCAGATACTGTACAGACCCTACTTCACACCTACACCAACCTTACTCAGGGCAGATACTGTACAGACCCTACTCCACACCTACACAGACCACAACTCACACACATACCTACAACCTAACCTTGTACATACACAGAGCCTACTCCACACACACACACACAAAACATTTTCCAGTGCAGAAATGTGGGTAGCTATTGCTCAATACAATAAAAACACAGACAGAAACAGAGCAAAGATGATGGAGGCAGACTTCATAAGACCACAATGAGAGCACTGGTGAAGCACGGAAGCAGACAGAAGCACAGTTTGAATGCGGTGGAAACAGGGAACTCAGGGTGCTTTTATTGTTAGCTGTCTGTCTGGGCATAAAGATCCCAGCTCCACAAAGTCAGGTGCCTCTGTGTTTTTTTCAAGCTGCACCATTGATCCATCCCCCCTGCTTTTCATTAGCTAATAGACAGCTTCAAAAGACAACAGGGAGGCTGCTCAGTGCTGTGTGTGTGTGTGTGTGTGTGCATGCATGCGAGTGTGTGGCTTCAGTTTTGCTGGGAATAAAAAAATGAAATGCATGCATACACACACACACAAACACAAACACACAAACACACACACACATGCACACACACACACACACACACACACACAGCGCTGAGGCTGGGGTGTCAGTAACAGTGTGTACAGACTTGACTAGAACACCACTCCTTCCCAGAGATCAACAGCGTTGGTTTCTATGGAAACTCGACACTTTCCCCTTCTCCTTGCCTTGCCGTTCCTTTATTATTAGATGTTGAGGAGTAGACTGCTCAGAATAGAACAATCCTTCTTCATTACCCACCCCCCCCGTCTCCCCCCCCACCTCCACACCAACCCCCCACCTCCCGCCGCACCTCACAACCGGCTTCGTTAACCAACGGTGCCTTCCATCATTCCCCAACACCTGCAGAGCCCTTCCGACAACGTCCATTTTCATCGCCGTCAAGTCCCCCACGTGCCCCCCTCCACCCCCACCCCCACCCCTCCACAGATACACATCCTCTCTGTCTCAGACCCGACACAGGCCTTTATTAACACTGACTCTTTGAACAGCAGGTTCAGGTTCTAAGTCAGTGTTCTAGAACTCCGTCGCCCTCGGTCACCAGCGGCGATTGTGACATCAGCATTGGAACGCTCAGCTGAGAAGGTTCTAATCGCTTATCTTTGCGGCCTCAGCCCTTGAAGGGTTAAACAGGAGGGGAGGGGGAGGCTCCCTGGGCCTGACTGCAGCCATTTGTTTCCCTGATAAAATTCCAGATCAAAGACGGCGCAGCCGCGCGCGGGTAACCACGAGTGACAGAGGGCCGCTGGAGACAGGAGGCTTTACCAAAACGAGCTGGGGAAACACACGGGTCGCTGCCGGGCGTGTGTGTGAGTGTGTGTGTGTGTGTGGTGTGTGTGTGTGTGGTGTGTGTGTGTGTGTGGTGCGTGTGGGGGGGGGGGGTGAATTAAAAAAGAAACATAAAGCCCTGCCTCCCATTTTCTCCCTGCAAGATAACACTTATTAACCTCAGTAGGAATACCACCAACATTTGATAGGCTCGCTCTCTCCCTCTCTCTCGCTCGCTCTCTCTCTACCCCTCTCTCGCTCTCTCTCTCCCTCTCCCTTTCTCTCTCTCTCCCTGTCCCTTTCTCTCTCTCTCCCTCTCTCGCTCTCTCTCTCTCCCTCTCTCTCTCTCTCTCTCTCTGTCCCTTTCTCTCTCTCTCACTCTCTCTCGCTCTCTCTCTCCCTCTCCCTTTCTCTCCCTCCTTCCTTCATCAGTCTATTTTGAGAGTCTGGGGTGTCAGTGTCAACATGCCTCTTTTTCAGCTCGTTATTTAAGGTGGGCGGGTCACTCATTTGTTACTCTTACTGTAAGTAACGACCCCCCCCCCTTCCCCCCTTCCCCCGCCCCGCCCCATCCCGTCCCGTCCCGCCCCGCGTTTAGCATTACCGCTAAATCGATGGCTAATGTGCGCGACTCACCGCGGGGAGGCTGTGAATGGAATTTTGACACGTCATAAATTATTAAAGATTTATTAAGCAGACGCTCCCCCCGCCGCGCGGTCCGTCCAGTGCCCGGTGACCGTCCCGGGGTCGTGGGAACCGCCGGGGCCCCCTTCCTGCGACCGTGCCCCCATCCCGTGGCCGTCCCGCGGGCGAGAAGCCAAAACGGGGGAGAGAGAGAGAGAGAGAGAGAGAGGGTGCGCCCGCGAGAAAGCCCTTTGAATAATTAAGGGCCTGGACCAGCCCGGATCCTCTACTGAAGCAGGACAGGGAGGGGGGGTGGGGGGACGGTTCCTCTCCAGGGCGATAGCCCATTACATGAAGCGCGAAATGTGATGTTCGCCCTCGCACTCCTCCAGCAGGAAGCCCCCGCGGAGAGGGTGTAACCCTATACCCCCCCCCCCCCCAACCCGGCCTCTGAGGGACACCCGCTCCTCCTCACTCTGTGGTTTTTGCAGAGGGAGAGAAAGAGAGAAAGAGAGAAGGACAGAGGGAGGGAGAGAGAGCATGAGAGAGCGAGAGAGGAAGTGAGAGAGAGGAAAAGAGAGAGGGAAGGAGCGAGGCAGAGGAACAGGGAGGGAGACAGAAGAAGAGGGAGGAGTGAAACGGATAAACAGGGAGTTGAGGGAGTTCATTAACCCTTTCGGTGCTGGAATGGGAGATCGAGCCCTTCAGAACGAAGCAGAGATGAAAGTAGTTTGAGAAGCACCCGGGCTGGGCGAACCTGCACCCCTCAGACCCAGCGGCCCACTGAGGCACGAGCCAACTGGGTCCCGCTGAAGCCCTTTACCTGGGGCCTCTCTTCCAAAAACCTGACAACTGCACCTTCGATCCAGAAAACTTCCCCGAAATCTACAGCTCAGTGTCAAACGGGTAACTGTGCAGGTCGACAGCCAGGGCTGTAATTCAGAGGACGGCGCAAGCGAGACTTAAAGTGCAGCCTCCTGGCGGGCGGGGCAGTGAATTAGGACTACTGTTCGTAAGTGAATAGCCAATAGGATCGTTCCTCGTTTAATCTGTTCATTTTATCAACTCCCTTCCTCCATTCCACAATGCTCTTCCTTCCCGGAAAGATAGATAGAGAGGGGGGTCAGAAAGAGAAAGAGCGAGAGAAAGAGAGACAGATAGAGGGAGCGGGGGCAGAGTGAGAGAGTGTGTGTGAGAGAGAGAGAGCAGACAGAGGGAGAGGGGCAGAGAGAGGAGAGAGAGAGACATAGGGAGAAGAGAGAGGGAGGGGGGCAGAGGAGAGAGGAGGAGAAGAGAGAGGGAGAGAGAACAGAGGAGGAGGGAGAGAGAGAGAGGGAGCGAGGGGAGGGGAGAGCAGAGAGAGAGAGGGGGGCAGAGAGAGAGAGGGGCAGAGAGAGAGAGGGAGGGGGGCAGAGAGAGAGGGGGAGCGCCCCGTCCTCTCGGGATATCCCGTAGGGCAGGAGGCGGGTCCTCTCTGAACCTGCGGGAGGATCTGACCCAGACCCCAAGAAGACGAGCATCCTCTTACCACCTCATGTCTGACAGCACCTGAACCAAACACAACCACACTCATTCAGCTCCGAGTCGCTGATCGCATGAATAAATATTATCACTATAGCATATTTACACAGACCACTATTATTATTATTATTATTATTATTATTATTATTATTATTATTATTATTAATAATACTATTATTATTATTATTATTAGTAGTAGTAGTAGTAGTAATAGTACTAGCAATAGCACTAGCAGTAGCAGTAGCTGTAGGAGTAGTAGTAGTAACAGTAGCAGTAGTAGTCGCAGCAGCAGTAGTACTAGTAGCAGCTGAAGTAGTAGAACCATTTTTTTTTAACACTCTTATCCAGAGTGACTTACAGAGTCATCAAGTAATGATGTATGAAGTTGATATAATAAGCACAGCAGTGATAATGGCAAACACACATAATAGGATAAAAGACATTAAATTACAGTGAAGCATTGAGCTGGGGAAGCGCAGACAGTTATAAATACACAGTCGCAGGAGCGCGCGGTCATTATCGGGAGAGCCTTTCCTCAATGCGTAGTTAAGAGGACGTTTATACAACTGGCAATTATGTACAGCAGGCGGGCAATATTTTACCTGAAACTGAAAACTCCTCATATCACCAGTTTAGTACATTATAGGAGCGTAAGTTATGAAATAAAAGCGATAACTGTGCCGTACTAGAATTCAGTTCATAATGTGTATGCAATTGCCTAGAGCAGATATTTAGAATACTGTAAATATATAATGAAAGGGTTGCGATGGACGTCAGCAGGTTGAAATTAGATGCATTCTCAGCATGCGAGGCACTCTCACGTCTATCTGTGACACAAGCGAACTGTCAAACAGTGACCCCCCCCCCCCACCCCCCCCGGGCGCCAACATTCTCGGGAAATGCCTGAGATAGGCCCGAGCGGTCACGGAGAGGTTCTGGACAAAAACGCTAATCTGGTATTAACGTCCGCGGTGCCTGCTCCTGCAAGAGTTCAGTTTCGAGACAAATCGTGTTTGTCTGTGTGTGAGCCGCTTCACCTGACCTTGACTCCACGACCTTGACCCCACATCCCCCTGGAGTGGAAAAGCATGTCTAGTGTGCAGACCACACCAGCTCTGTCCCCCCCCCTCACACCAAGCTCACTCCTTAACACAACCTGCATTTCTTCCCATTGGGGAGTTTTCCTCACAACCGGTTCACTGTTTTTCTTCCCACTAGGGAGCTTTTCTTTTTTTTTACCTCACTTGCTTGCTTTTTGGGGGTTCAGCTCGGTTTGCCCCCCACCGCCCCCAACCCCAATTTTTCTTCTGTCTTTGTAAAACATCTATGTAATGTTTCTCTGTAAAAAAAAAAAAAAAAAAAAAAAAACGCTATATGGTTAAAGTTGATTTGATTTGGTGATGCTGACCTTTCGACCTTCGCCCAGGAAATTTTACAGGATTCTCTCCTCAGATCCCTCGGGCCGGCCAATCGCAGGGAGGCTCCGCCCTGCCAGTGTCTACGAGCCTGTGCCCATCGCACCAGAGCACACTCAGAGATCACAGGAACAGCCCAGAGGAACCAGAACGACAAGACAAACCTTTCAGTTCATCCCCACACGGGATTTCTGGACACCTGCATCCTACTACATACCCTCAAAACAATGCTAAAGCCACTGCCATTCGCTAACTTTCAGGCTAAAAGTTACACATATCAATTAATTATATTTAATTACGTTGACTAAATATTGAAGCGCGATTGTATTATATTTTAATGAATGCTTCTCTAAAACACCCTGCGTCAGGTGACAGATAATGTGCCGATGAAATTAACTTTTCCACCTGAAAGTGAGCAAAGAGGTGAGCTCTTTGAATTAGTCTCAGAAAATGTGTTTATATTTATAACCATATATATGTATTTATGTGGAGGTGTGTGCGTGTGTGTGTGTGTGCGTGTGCGTTGGAGCACAAAACGTTCCTTAGAAATTACTGAAAAAATTAGGGAGAGCCCAAGAATGAGTCAGACAGACAGATAGACAGACAGACTTGCAGGACATCCGTTTTCCCATGAAAAACCAACAAAACACAGCTGATAATGCTAAAAGCAAACTATGACATTCATTTTCTCATGGAAAAACTGACAAAACACAGGCAACACCCAAAACACAGGCAACACCGCTGACAGCAAACTAGCAAAAAAAAATCAAGAAACAATCCGTGAGAATCAAACTCATCGTAGACTCATTGGCAGAGAAGGAAAAAAACGATAAGACGTGGTGTCATGATATAAACATTTCACAGCATCACTCACATGAGCGGCGCTTAAACAGGAAACGCCTCATCAGTGAGACCGATGAACCCTGAATCAGACTGACGCCACACCGACTCCTCGCACGCTCGTTTCCGTCCTCACCGACGCCTCGCACGCTCGTTTCCGTCCGCACCGACTCCTCGCACGCTCGTTTCCGTCGCACGACCGCCGCTCACACCTCGCACGCTCGTTTCCGTCCGCACCGACTCCTCGCACGCTCACGCCTCGCACGCTCGTTTCCGTCCGCACCGACTCCTCGCACGCTCACGCCTCGCACGCTCGTTTCCGTCCGTTTGCTCTCTTTACTTCACACTCATGCGAAAAAAATATAAAATACACAAAACACCGGACAGACGAAGACCCCGCTCGCAATTAGTCAGCGTCTCGTTATGGCTGTGCTGTGCCACGGCGCGAGGGGGCGAAGACGCCTTCCAGGAGAGATGAGGGTTGGTGTGCGGACGACGGCCGGGTTCGAGACCGTACAGACAGGTGACTGACCTCGGGTTGGAGACGTACAGACAGGTAACTGACCTCGGGTTTGAGACCACACGGACAGGTAACTGACACTGATCTCGGGTTCAAGCTGTATGGACAGGTGACTGACCTCAGGTTCGAGACAGTACAGACAGGTGACTGACACTGACCTCGGGTTCGAGACAGCACAGACAGGTAACTGACCTCGGGTTCGAGACCGCACAGACAGGTGACTGACCTCGGGTTCGAGACCGTACAGACAGGTAACTGACCTCGGGTTCGAGACAGTACAGACAGGTGACTGACACTGACCTCGGGTTCGAGACCGTACAGACAGGTGACTGACACTGGCCTTGTGTTCGAGACAGCACAGACAGGTAACTGACCTCGGGTTCGAGACCGCACAGACGGGTGACTGACCTCGGGTTCGAGACCGCACAGACAGGTAACTGACCTCGGGTTCGAGACCGCACAGACGGGTGACTGACCTCCTCTGGAGTGGAAGTCCTCCGACAGGTTGGCGGGCGGCTTCTTGACGGCCGAGGAGCGGTACACGATGTGCTGCCGCCCGGCTCCGCCCTCCTCCTCCCCCGTCACGTGACCTCCGCGCTCCAGGGGCTCGATGAAGAACTCCTCCTGCTCCGTGCGGATCATCCCAGCCTGGGGGGCGGGGGGGGCGGGGGGGGGGACAGGAGATCAGGATTAGCATTCACAGCCCAAAAGACCCGCAGTGGGGTCGTGACCTTGTCTCGCTCTTTGAGGGGCTGTTCCTGTCAGGAGGAAGCCGACTAAAACTCAAGGCCTCACCGGCCCGCCTTCATAGACCTGAGATATCGTGACATTTAAGGTCGGAGGAGACCTCCGCGCAGGCGAATCCCACTTACACACAAAAAAAACAAAAAAAGAACTCATGAAAAACAAACGTAGCTCACGTAAACGTTCTCATGCAGTGATTCTGTCCGTCCCCCTATTTAGGAGATAAGTGAAGCGTTTTGAGCGCTTTTTTCCCCCTGGTCTGAAATGGCCCGATCAGATTCGCCAGCCGCACTGTCATCAGTGCCAGGCTGAGCAGCAGGGGTCACTGGAGAGCGACTCTCTCTCTCTCTCTCTCTCTCTCTCTCCCTCTCCCCCTCTCCCTCTCCCTCTCTCTCTCCCTCCTCCTCTCCTCCTCCCTCCCCTCCCCCTCTCCCCCTCTTCCTCCCCCTCTTCCTCTCCCTCTCTCTCCTCCCTCCCTCTCTCCCTCTCTCTCCCTCTCTCTGGCGCGGGCGCAGTCTGGATTCGGGGCCAGGCCGCGGCCCGTCCCCACGCTGGAGTGGAGCCGTAGCAGGTTGAGCCGTCCCACCGCCTGGGAGACAGACACACTTCTAAAACGACCGAAACAAAAACCTAAAAGCATTCTTCTGCGAGTCACGTGACCCCGGAGACATTCTGCGGATACTCGGGAGGGCTGAAATTAGAGGCAGGAGCAGGCTGCTGCGGGGAGACAGACACAAAGCAGGAGCGACGGAGAGCTCTCCACGCCACCAGCCTGGACGTTTGGGCCTCCTGTTTATAAGAGCGACTGTGGCTCAGGGTGGGAATGTTTAAGTTCGTGCCTATGCGTGCTGGAATGAGGGAGCGTTGTGGTCTGTTGTGTGTGTGTGTGTGTGTGTGTGTGTGTGAGCGTGTGTGTGTGTGTGTGTATATGAGTGCACGTGTGTGTGTGTGTGTGTGTATGTGTGCATGTGTGTGTGTGTGAGTATGAGTGTGTATGAGTGTGTGTGTGTGAGTGTGCGTGAGTGTGTGAGTGTGTATGAGTGTGTGTGTGTGCGTGAGTGTGTGAGTGTGTATGAGTGTGTGTGAGTGTGTATGTGCGTGTATATATGTGTGTGTGTGTGTGTATGTGTGTGTGTGTGAGCGTGTGTGTATGTGCGTGTATATATGTGTGTGTGTGTGTATGTGTGCGTGTATGAGTGTGTGTGTGTATGAGTGTGTGTGCGTGTACGAGTGTGTGTGTGTATGAGTGTGTGTGCGTGTATGAGTGTGTGTGTGTATGAGTGTGTGTGCGTGTATGAGTGTGTGTGTGTGTTTTCTTCCTTGACTGCAAAATCTGACAGATCTGCAGAGACAGAGCCCTGGGGCCACAGAGGACAGGCACTTACTCCTCTGTCCTCTCTGTCCCATCTCTCCCATCTCTCCCTCCCTCTCTCTCTCCCTCCCTTTTTCACAACCTGCATTTATCCACTTTTCTCATTCTCTCCTTTTTTTCCCCCTCATCATCTGTTCCCTGATCGGAGCTAGCGTATGTAGCGTACGTAGCGTGCCGCTAGCCGGGCCAGAGGAGCGCACGCAGCCCGAGCTCAGCCCGTCCAGTAGCGCCGCAGCTAGCAGTACAGCGGCGAACAGAAGTGCATCGGGACAGTTAATGAAATGAAATCATAATCGCGCCGTTAGCAGACGCGCACACACACACACACACACACACGCACACACACACACACACACACACAGTGGCAGAAAGCCCCCCCCCCCCCCCCCCCGACCCGCCGTTTAGTTAGCGTTTATACGGGACGGCTCAGTCCTGCCCTTAAAGCCCAGTTCAATTCCGGGGAATTCCGGCATAAAATTCGAGCGGAACGGAGAGAGGAACGCTGCAGCTCTGAAGGGTTTTCCGAAGAACGTATCGCGGCTTGGAGGCTGACGCCAGGACGGACTGTTTGGCGAGGGGTGGGGGGGGTGGGGGAAGTGGGGGTGTTGATGGCACTTGGGGGGGAGGTGCAGGGGCCTGGGGCAGGGGGGGGGGGGGGGTGCCTGGGGGGGTGAGTGAGGTCCTTGGGTCTCCTCGGTCGAGTGTTCACATCACCGGGGTGCACAGAGCCGTGAAAATCAGACCCACTGTTCACCCGGGGGTGCACAACACACACACACACACACACACACACACACACACACACACACAACAAACCAGGTGTACACTCTCACACACACACACACAAACACACACACACAAACCAGTGTACACTCACACACACACACACACACACACACACACACAAACACACCAGGTGTACACACACACACACACACACACACAACACACCAGTGTACACTCACATACACACACACCAGTGTACACTTCACTCTGATTCAGTCTGACAGACATTTTCACACCTTTATGGAAAGGGCCCTGCCCTGCGGTCCGTTACACAGCACAACGATCGGCGTGACTCTAACTCCCCGCCGCGCAGGTTTAACTCTGGAGGAGCGCGCGGGAGCCCCAGAGCGTTAGAGCCGAATCAAGGCTGAATGTTTAACGGTATGGCGAAAAGATCGTCTTCGCCGAAAACGCTTCAGCCGAATCCCGCCAAGCTCGTCCTCGCACGCGCTCGATCGCAGCACCACCGGTCTCCCGCCATCCTTTCCCAGCATGCTCTCTGTCTGTTCGGCTTGCCCGGCTCCCGACCCCCCCCCCCCACCAACCCCCTCATTTCCGTCTGTGAGCGTTTCCCAAGGGACGATCCATTACAGGACACAGATAGGGGGTGGGGGGGGCGGGGGTGGGGCCAGGGCAGCGTCTCCCAGGCGACGGGGGAAAAAAACGGATCAGTGAGAATGTCAAGATTAGAGAATCCGCTAACACACGCTGTCAGCCAATTCCCCAATGCCCCCCCCGCCCCCCCCGAACCACCACCATCCCCCAAACTCAAACCAGCGTCGAAAAACTGGCCCATCGCTCTCTCTAATTCCACCTGTCTGTTTAGACAGTCTCGTAATTACCGCCATCCTGACGGACGTGGAACGGGAACCCGTCTCCGGAGGCTCAAAGGTGCGGGATTCTGGGAAAAGGGGGGGGAAACATTTGTGTACTCTCCGCCGACTTGGGGGAGGGGGGGTCGAGCGAGCGAGGGAGGTGGAGGGGGAGAGGTGAAGGACAGGAGCCTCTGACAAAAAAAAAAAAACGAAGGTTTACAATCGAAAGAGAGGTATCCGATCTCAGGTTCTGCGTGTAATGGATTCGATCTCTTGGAGCTGGAAAAAGGAAAATCCCACTTCCAGGGGGGGGGGGGAGGGGGAGGGGGGAGGGTGGGGCGGGGCTATTGCTAGGTAACGCTGTGCCGTCGCATTGAAGGGGGGGGGGGGGGATCCGCAGAACCGCATTAATGCAACAGTGCATCGCCCTGTTGCCCCCCCCCCATGTGGCAAGGCCCGCTCCAGCCAACCTGTCAATAAACACGTCTCTGTTCTCTAACCAACACCCCGGGGGGGGGGGGGCTGTTTTTCTCTCTGTCGCTTTCCCCCTCCCCTCCTTTCATTTCTCTCTCTCTCTCCTCCATGTTCTTCCCAGGTGACACTTCGATTTCTCTCCGTATGGCCACCGCCTCAACCGTCGAACGGCTTCAGCTGACAGAGCGACAGGACCGCACGTACGGTCGAGCGCGATTCAAAAGCGGTCACTATAGCGCAGTTATGCTCCATCACAACCATCCAACAAACTGTCACAGGGAACGATGAAAAATGCTATTGATAGCAGTCACTTAAACGAACCAACCACATTTTGTAAAGAAAGAAAAACATACAAGATGTGACCATACTGTCTGTACACGTTATGGTTTATATAATATAGCTTCTCTCCGTCCTTATCAGGGAAACACGTGGTATTGTACAAATGCAGTTATTAGTACATGTACTGCACAAAAATAAAAAATAAAAAAATCTGAATTTCAACAGCTGGGGACCAATGGCTGATGAAAAAATGGCAAGGATATTTAATACACCCACAAAGCATCTGTAACGAGCCAATTAAAACCCTAATCAGGAATTATTTTATTATCTTCCACAGACCCGCCACTGTGCACCAGCACACCGGCCCTTATTAACGATGCGAAAACAACCGACGGTTTCTATGGCACCAGCAGCTCAGGAAGGCGAGGTAGAGCATGAAGATGTCAATTTTATTTAATAAAATACGCCAAAATATTATTTCTAGCACCCCAGGGACTCATCGAGTGGCAGGTTTCCATGCAGCCCGGAAGAAGACAAGACCGACGGCTGGATGATTTTTGGGACAGATATATTTTGAAGACTATAATGGAAAATAATTGTCGCGAAACTACTGTCATGGATATCAACTGGTGGGAGCCAGATGTCTTTTAGAAAGAGCACACACTGAAATATGGAATTGGGAAAGTTCATAAAAAACTGCGGTAATATTTGGAACAGCTGAACACCAGAACAATCCTCTTTTAGAGAACCTGCAGTCGCAATATATTTTCCTACTTCTGTCTCACTATTTGAATTATTTATTTTATGAAGAAAAAAAAAATGAACTTGCAGGAAACGGCGTTCCTCTGCGGAAAATGCAGCCGTGACTTCCTGGTTTGGACGTACACGCGTGACCACCTGTTCCATAAACACGCGTGACCACCTTTCCGCTGCCTCACTTGAGTAGTTCTGCCCTGGCATCACCCACCAGCCCCGTCTGTGCTCCATTTTAGGGCTTTTTTTCCCACCTTCCCTCCCAGTCTGGAACGCCCAATCACGTTCATCGTCTTCACAGCTGCAGCCCGTCGGGGAAATTAGGGAGAGCGCAGACTAAGCACGCGCGCTCTCCTCCAAAACGCGGGACGCGAAGCCGCGGAATCTTTCCACACTGCGGCCCCGTTAACCCAAAACATGCACAGGCAGGAGTCAGAGGAAGACCACGCAAGTGCAGCTTGAGCTAGCAGACTGCGAGTGTCCTCCTGACCAGCAGGGGTCGCTGGATAGCACGGAGAGTCTGTCATTCTGGGTGATGGAATCCATCTACTAATCCATCTACTAATCCTGGGCTACTGAAAGAGTTAACCCGTCCGCACATCGGAACAGAACCATAAACAGATATTAGAACCTGGGGCCCATCTCACACGAGTTAAGTCTCACACACACATGCATAGGCACACACACACACACACACACACATGCGTAGACACACACACACACACACACACACACACACACATGCATACACACACACATGCATGCATACACAGACACACGTGCACACACGCAGGCACACACACACGCGCACATTACACAAACACAGAAAAACACACTCTCACATCCAAACACAGTAAAAAGGGGCTTCAGACGAACGGCGTGTGGACTGATCCTGCCGGCGCAGTGTCTCTCAGGCCCCCGGACGGGGTCGTAAAGTAATTGGCGGCTGACAGGTTTATTCCGGGTCCTTCCCCAGGGCTTGAATTTACGCGTACACACAGCACAGCGCCTAACGCTCCCATCTGCTTCCCTCAGTAAACTCCGCCATCTCAGCGAGAGCGCAGAGTTCATCGCAGGTCACGCTAACACACGCTAAGACAAGCTAACACAAGCTAACACACGCTAACACATGCTAGCACACGCTAACACACGCTAACACAAGCTAGAACCAGAACACAAAGTCAAAGAACCATAAAGAACAGAAAGAACCAAAAAGAACAGAAATAACTATAAAGAACAGAAAGAACCAAAAAGAACAGAAAGAACCAAAAAGAACAGAAAGTACGTCAATGTGCAAAGTCTGGTTATTTCTGGATGTCTATGCATGCTTATATCGGTGTCTATAGCCATTATATGAAATTCTTCCAAGTAAACAGGACTGATAGCAGTGGCCATGGTTCTGACTGCTGCAACAGAAGGGTGACAGCAGGAACCGGGTTGCCAGCCAAAACAAATCCTCCCCCCACCACCCACCTCCTACGCTACCCCACTAAAATCCCCCTTTCAGTGCCTACCTGATCATTATCCCCTGGCTCCGGACAGTAAGCTGGTAATTTTGGTATTTATACAGCCGAGTAGAAACTTCAGTTAGCAGGAAAACCGAGAACTGACAGCAAAAGCCAAAATAACTTTAAGTGGATAGCATAGATACAATTCAAAAATAAACTTATCTTTTCAACAGGTAGCATTTGACAGGGTCTGACAATATATACACACACACACACACACACACGTGTGCACACATGCATACACGACAGCACAAGGTCAAACTACAGTATATTTACACGTGCATGTTCAGACTTCAGGACTGTTCCTCATTGGCTAACAGTTCCTGAATGTAAGTATGTGCATGTTTGTACACACTCACACACACGCACACACACACACACACTCACACACACACACACACACACTCAACCTCTGAGGACTCAACAGTTCATTTTTTTCCCTGCAGGGAGACATGAGGCTCTGGTCTTAATTTCAAACAATCTTCTACTATGCTGAAACCTACACAACAAGGGACGCTCAATACAAATATAACAAACAATGCATTTGAAAATATTTTCATATGTTTTTGTCATCCAAGACACTTGTACTATGTCAAAAAATGTAAATACTTCAACGTTTTTTTTTTTCTCCTTCTTTCTGCTAGTCTCAGGAGGTTAAATGAATCAAATCCCTGGTTTGGATTAAAAACTTTGTTTTTTCAAAACATAAACAATTTGACATTGTTTAGCAGATACATCCCTCCCCCAAATCCCCCACCCCCCCACCCCCTCCCCCCCCCCCCCCCCCCCCCCCCACCAAAGACGGATCGGCCAGTTTACTGAAGGCTATATAAAATATACAGCGCACCTCCTCAGAGAAAAGAGGTTTGTTATTTCTCCCGAGAACCGAATCGAATGAGGTGTCAACAGCCCAGCGCTCGTAACGCATTATAACCCATGTCGAGAAGTGTAATAACGCATTATAACCCATGTCGAGAAGTGTAATAACGCGATTATAACCCATGTCGAGAAGTGTAATAATGCAATTATAACCCATGTCGAGAAGTGTAATAACGCATTATAACCCATGTCGAGAAGTGTAATAACGCATTATAACCCATGTCGAGAAGTGTAATAACGCATTATAACCCATGTCGAGAAGTGTAATAACGCATTATAACCCATGTCGAGAAGTGTAATAACGCATTATAACCCATGTCGAGAAGTGTAATAACGTGATTATAACCCATGTCGAGAAGTGTAATAACGCGATTATAAGCTAACGTGACTGATCTTTGATTGTGTTAAGCACATATGCAAGGCACAGACAGGTGTACTACGAGCTGATCATAAATGTGCTGTACGTTGTCTTTGAGCAAAATGAAACTTTTAAAATGTAATTCACCACAAAGCTTTTAAAAACTGCTTTTCATAATCCGTCCTGAACGCAAAACCATTTAAAAAAAATATAACTTGGAAGTTAAGAGTTAAGTTCAACAACTTTGAGGAGTTAGGCCAAGACTACGGTCTGTACTAATATCCCCAGCCCTGAATGCGGAGAAGAAAGTAAATGTTTTTACTTATGGGCGTGTACGCACGTACACACAAAGCACTCGGGGGCGTGTACGCACGTACACACAAAGCACTCAGGGGGGCGAGTACGCACGTACACACAAAGCACTCGGGGGCGTGTACGCACGTACACACAAAGCACTCGGGGGCGTGTACGCACGTACACACAAAGCACTCGGGGGCGTGTACGCACGTACACACAAAGCACTCGGGGCGTGTACGCACGTACACACAAAGCACTCGGGGGTGTGTACGTACGTACACACAAAGCACTCGGGGGCGTGTACGCACGTACACACAAAGAACTCGGGGGCGTGTACGCACGTACACACAAAGAAGCTTTATTAAAATGGCAGCATCGCGGGGCAAATCCGCCGTCCTCCTCGTGCTCTGCTCATCCATCTGTCTTCATATACTGACGGAGCGAAGACAGCGATCGCTCGCCGCACACATCGGACCTGAGAGCAGAACCCTGCGCCCGCCACATCTGGAAAAATCGCACACATCCGCGCTGGCTCCCGACCACCGCCGGCCAGATGTTCTCCGCTAGTGGGCTGGAGAATGGGGGTTGGGGGGCGCGGTGGGGGATGGGGGTGGGGGTGGTGGGGGGATGTGTGCGATGGGGGTTGGGGGTGCAGTGTGGCACAGCGTGACAAGTGCAAGGGAAATATTTTGGGAGGATACCTTCCCCCGTCTTTCCCGCTGAGCCGTTGATTTAGGAGTCGAATGACACCCCCTTGCCCCCCCCCCTCGCCCTTGTGCTTTTACAGCAGGCCGTCTTGGCATGCCCCCCACCCCTCGCCCCCCACCCACCCACCCTTCTGTTATTCCACGATTTGCCACCCCACATCTGAGGAAGGTTTTTGACTGAACTCGGCGCAGCAGGGCTTCCTGCCGCCACGGTTATGCGGTACGTAGCGTCTGGTGAAACCGCACTTTGGCTGAATCACACTCTGACCCTTCGGACGACCGTGGGAAGATCAGCAGCACTCAAAAAAAATAAAATAATAAATTCCAGGAACACAAAACGAACACTAATGTTGTAAATGTAACTTTTAAAAAGAACTTGGACTGATGATGCTTCGATAAAAGAATCTACCATGACTGCACATCTCAAAGATCATAGTTGCCCAAAGTACTTTAATGACAGTAAATTTATATTGGAAGGTGACATCCAATGTTGTGCTTCTAGCCAACGTCTGTCCGCAATAATGAAACCCAGCCAACGCTAACAACAACGGGCAATAACGCAACTTGGCTAGCAACAGCATGAATGAAGCTAGCACAACAGAATGTCCGAAGCAAGCACAAGAAATATACCTGGCAATAGAGCATCATTCCTTTCAGCCAAGAAAAACATGTCCTTTGCTGCTTTCATTTATTATTCAATTTTGCTACACAAATTTTTGATTTCCGCCCTGTAATAAGAACGGTACTGAGTGAGGTGAAGGCTTCAAAGCTTGTCCCTCCCTCCGCGGCCAAAAACATCTTCAGGTTTTTTTATAACATGATGATGCTCTCTGTGACCAGTGACATGAGAAAGACACCGTCTGCCATTCCACTTTTAAGAGCTTCTATGGGAACATCCATTATGACTCTTGATGATGCTCTGGGTGACCAGTCGCATGAGAAAGATCCCAGTGCCTGCAGCTTCAGAATGGCTTCTATAAAAAATGCCCATATTAGCTCAGCACTGGGAAACTGACCTTCTGACCAAGACAGCTGGTTCTGCCTGGGCTCTCCATAGCGTTGCCAGATTTAGAATTTATCAAAATGGAACATGCACAGCTGGAAGCTTAACCACGAACAGGGTGGGGGGCTGTCGAGACCAATGGACATCGCTATCGGAAGCTTTCACGAACACGTATTCATTAGCCTAAAAACCGACAGTAAATTGCTTCAATCGATTACTCAGAGGAGACACTGTATTGTCCAGGCGGACCTGTACAAATAATCTTAAAAAAAATGGTTGCATTCTGGCTGCAATCTGGCAACCCCCGAGCTCTCCATGTTTGTGACTGAGAAACGAACGCCGATCCTGCAGGAAGTGGACCGAGCCACGGCGATCACGGCCGGCTCTTTCCCACGGCTTCGCCGCCGCGGGAGTGGAAGCTATACGGTGCATGAGTGTTAATTACAGCGCCCTGCGCCTCTCTCCCGGCTCGAGGGTGCCGTGGGGGCACGGGCTCCGTTAGCGAGCGCTAATTGGTGACAGCGCTTGGGGTCTGGGGGGGGTGGGGCAGGCGCAGATCTGCTGATTGCCAGATCTTGAAAAATCTGGAGGGCATTTGCTGTTTCTTGTCTGTGTGTGTGTGTGTGTGTGTCTAAGTGATAGTCATCTCCCCGGTCATAAATAACGGCAGGAAGGCTTTCTAGTCCAGCGATGGCAACTGCGATTGTGACATCATAAAGAACTTGGTTCGGTAGCCGTGGAGCTCGTTGGATGACCTCACAATCATTAACATTCAGGATGATCACCTGCCCTCAATGTGCTGGCTGTCAGCCGATGTCCAGAGATTCCAGAATCCTGTGGTTTCATGAGCCCTCTCTGCACCTGGGCTGTGTGTGTGTGTGCGTGTGTGTGTCCGTGTGTGTCCGTGTGTGTGTGTGTGTGTGCGTGTGTGTGTCCGTGTGTGTGCGTGTGTGTGCGCATGTGTGTTGTGTAGTTTGGGGGTACTGTCTTGTCACTTGGCCAATTTTCCCCATGTACACAACCAGAAGCCAATGGGCTAGGAGCACACCTTTTTTAGGGGGGCATTTGTGACAAGAAATTGGGAGGGGGAAGAGTAAAGGTGTATAATGATGTTGTAACGAGGTTTCCTCTGGCAGCTGCATGGGCCTGAGGAAGAGGAAGAAGCTCGGTATGCTTCAGTGGGGGGTCAGCACCACCGAATCGGACACCAGAGGCTTCCCCTCTCCTTTGGCCTCTGCCCCGCCTCCGGCACGAGAAGCAGAGGCTCTGTCGACCGATGGAAAGTTTTCCTGTAAAAAAAAAAGCAGCACTTCCCTGAAGAGCGGCTATCGATCGCGCGTGTCGGGGGAGGGAGCCCGTCCGCGGCCTGACGATGCTAAATGGACTCCTGTTAGCCAATCGGACGGATGTCTGGTCCGGTCCGGTCCGGTCCGGTCCCCGCCACGCCGGTACGGTCTCAGGCCGGCATTAGTCTCAGCCTGGGATCGGAACTGAGCCGCCTATTTATCAACTCCTCCTGTTCGGAGTGGAAAAGCCGTCGATCAATACCCTAAAACTTGACGAATTGCAGCAATTAGTCCCGACCGGCCGCTGTGCCGCTGCACTGGCCGTGTAGGGGCGGGGCAGCAGAAGAGCGTGCTATTTAAACTGCCGCGTAATTAATGGTAAGGCGCTCTAATCCATGTTGGGGAAAATCACTTTTCTACTGCTCAGGAGGCAGGAGTGTGTATCGGTGCACTGCCTCTCCCTGCAGCCGTGCGTGTGTGTGTGTGTGTGTGTGTGCAGTATGTATACTGTTTGTAGCTGTATGTGTGTGCTTGCAGAATGTATGCTGTATGTATCTGTGTGTGTGCAGTATGTATACTGTATGTTTCTGTGTGTGTGTATGTGTGCAGTATGTATACTGCATATATCTGTGTGGACGTGTGTGTGCGTTTGTGAGTGTGTGTGTTTACAAGTGTGAGAGCATGTGTTTGCGAGAGTGAAAGTGTGAGTGTGTGCATGTGTGAGTGTGTGTGTGTGTGTGTGTGTGTGTGAGAGAGATGTAACACAGTTCTGGGTTGTAAGGAAGTGCAGCAGAAGCTTCTCTTATGCACCACCCCCCCACCCACTCTGGGTATACCTGTAACCTAGCAACAGGGAAAAAAACCAGGCCCCCGCCTCGTCCCCACCCCCTTTTCGTTGACTGACAGCTGTAGCCTCAGCTGAGGGTCTCTCCCTCGTCACCCTCTGGGCCAATCAGAGCGTCCCGTTACAAGAAGAGGTAGAGGTGCGAGGTCACCCCCCCCACCCCCCCCTCCATCCCTGGCAAAGGCGCTGAGAGAGATCACAGAATCAGCCCCCACTCCACCCCACCCCCCGCCCATCGACTTCATAAATCACTGCTTTGTTCTGCAAGCCAACGGTGGAAAAAACCAACGGAAAATTCTCTAAAGGTGAGCTTTTCGAACGCAGCTGGTTAATTAACAGGGGAACGCTCGCCACTAATTAGAGCACAGGAGAGCGAATTTATACATACGTGGAATCGGGAGACTGCGGTTATGAATATTATGACACAATTGCAACAAGAACGACAACAATAAAACGATACCACAGCATGTTCCTGCACAGAACAAACCTTACACAGAGCACGAGGAGTCAGCCATTCGCAACATTTACCTTTTACACCTGGGAGAGCGTCGGCTAAGCAGGCACCATCTGACCGCACTAAAACGCAAGCCAACAAGGCAATACGCTTGAACAATGTTACCAATGATGGTGGACCTTCGCATTTGAAACACTGTACAATATAACCTTCAGTAATTTTTTCCCTCAGTGTAGAGGTTTAGACAGGTAGTTCCTCCCAACACTGATCCTAGACCAGGGCTGCCCAGCTCCGTTCCTGGAGATCTATCTTCCAGTCGGTTATCATTTCAACCCTAAGATCAAATTCTTCTAATCTATCATATCTCTAGCTGTTTGAATGAGGTGTGGCTTTGTTAGGGTTGGAGTGAAAACCTGCAGGATGGTAGATCTCCTGTAACAGGGTTGGGCAGCCCTGCTCTTGATCAACTGAGGTGTTTTTTATACATAACATTTAATAATGAAGGTCAGAGTCTTATTGGTTGATCCTAGATCAGCACGACTGAGTGTCAGCGGCTTTGGAGGGAGGACTTTTGGGGACTTTTGAGAACCTCCTTGATCCTCTGGTGTTCTCCAAAGAGAAACATTATGTCAGTTCCATAACGTGCATGTTTTTTTTTCTTTTTTTAACGTGAATTGTACACACTGTGCTGTAGGAATTACACTTGGCACAGAGATACCTGTACACCATGAATTGCTAATCAGCATTCAGGTCCTGTTTTTGCTGCATCTAACCACCAAGGTAAGATGTGGAGTAAAATTAGAGAATGCTCATGCTAGCCGTTACAGGGTAATTTAAGTGGTTTTTAAGTCTTAAAGTCTTGCGCTTGTATAATGTGCGAAAAAGTAGATGCATGGGCCATCCAGGGATATCCTGTGCCAAGTGTTAAGTGTACAGGAAAGTGAGTAGGCTTGATTTTTTTTTTTAAAGAAGAGCCAGCATATTGTGAAACTGACACTTTTCAGTTTGGACCAAAATTATCTGTGTCATACTTGGGCGTAGCGCTAGGTTGGTGGAGTTTGCCATATTTATTCTGAATATTAAATAAAAACCTGTTGCCTCTGTTTAGCATATCTCTTAAAGGAGCTTCTGATCTGCAGATGAGACAGAATCCTCCAGGTTGAAAATCACCTTTTTTATCTCGTTTCTCGTCCTCAGGTTTCACAGGTACCTGTCAAAACAGCGTCAAACCAGCTGAAGAGAAAGGGAAGAAGGGAAGGGATGAAAAGAGAGACCTCGTGTTCCTTTGAATCTTAAGCGGTTTATCTCTTGTTCTCTTTTTTTCATGGCTTTTGAAAGGAGGATCATAGGATGAAAATTAACAGAAGGAATCAGCTGGCTATCAGGCCAAAAAAAAAAGCACACGCATATACACACACATACACACCCCCAGACACACACAGAAACCCACACACACGCACCCATCCATGCACCCACAAGTGCACACATACACACACATACAAACACCCACACAGGCACACACACACACACATAAACGCATGCATGTACACACACATACAAACACACAAACAGGAAAAAGCCAAAGGTTTTTTGAACAAAAAGGCAAACTGAACAAAGAAGGTCTCGTTAAAGGACCTGATTAATGCAGGAAATCCAGCACACTACAGATAAAACCTCGCCGTTATGGACTGACTGGCCGGGGGAACACGCTACAAAATCGGTAGCGGTGCAGGAAAAAAAGCTCTATCAATATCAAACTCTTTCTTATGACTAATGCAAGCGTTCAGCCACAACAACAAAAAAATCAATACCAGACAAAGGGTCATGTCTACACACTATTGCTGAATACTACAATATGGTTTTCAAAAATGAAAACAAACAAGCAAAATCTACGAAAGATGGAAAAGACAAGTGGGTCCCGGACAAGGGGGACGCATTATTCAGAAAAATTAAAACTATTAACACACGAGAAGCGCAACGCCGCTGGTTTAATTATTAAATTATTCACGAAGTTCCACCCCTAAAAAAATGAGAGCGGCCTATTTAAAAATGAAGGCAGCAGTAACGATAACCATTCAATCGATAAAGGATCCAAAATATGGAACTTAGTTACATACGTGTATTTAGAAGTGTTCTGCACAGCCATGGTTCCAGATGAGTTCATTCTCATCCAATTTCGACAAGTTCTGGGCTTCTAATCCAGAGACTTGTTCTATTTTCGACGGGTGAGGTGTCTCCAGGATAACTCCACCATACTCAAAATTCAGCGGTCAAACCCAAAGTCCTTCCTTTCCTTCAGAGGCTAAACATACGAAACGTATATAACCAAGGTTTAATTACAATTTCAGTCTTCAGCAAAAGAAGCCTTGAACTCTGGGTCCTGCAAGCCACAACCTGCAATATACCAGTAAACACAACAGTCTACATGATAGGTTTGCCTTTCAAGGCCAAGACAGGCTCAGCCCTTTGAAGAGCACTGTAGGTTTTCTGGAATGTTTTTGTTTTTTCTTCAGAATTCTAAGTCCGTATTCTAGAACTCCTGGAGGCAGCTACTTTCAGCTACCAGTAGCGATTGTGACATCAGCATTAGAATGTTCATTCCAATAGAATATTTGTGATCCTTCTCCTTAAAAGGGTCAATCTGCTATTCTGTCCACCCAAGCATTACCCCCGAGATACTGCTTACACCGCTGCCATTCAGCAGTGTCCAGAGGCATTTACACAGCTTGCATTTTTACACAGTATCCATTTGTACAGCTGGATGCATACTGAAGCAATTCAGGTCAAGAACCTTGGAATGGGGAGGGTCTCGTGGAGTAAGTAATGACCCCATGCTCACGACCCCCAGCTGCGATGTCGACAGTTCAAATCCGGTCGTGCGACCTTTGTCATATGTCTCTCCCTCTCTCCCCACTCTTCCCGTCTCTCTACACTGTCCTGTCCAATAAAGCAGAAAAAGACCTAAAAATACATTAAGAACCGGGCAATAGCAGTGTCCTACCTGCAAATCGAACCTGCTACCTCAGGGTGACAAGCCTTTACCCATTACTCTACACAGCTGGCCATTGTTTTAAGGGTTAGAAAGAGTTTGCATCAATCGACCAGGAAAGGTAAGACTGACCAGATGGAATGAAGTTTTTACCTGCCCAGGTAGCAGTTCTACACCTGAAAGGGTTTATTGTACTTTCACACCTGAGGCTGGTTTTACCCATCACCTGTGAGACTAGCGGTGCTCCCCAGGTGCTCACACACTAAAAATATGACTTCACGGGATTTGACCTCAAACCCATATTTTCAATAAAGCAAAAAAAAAAAAAAAATCTATAAATAAACAGAAACACACACACACACACTTTTACAACAACGATGCGTGTTTGCGTAGTCTAGCAGCCACCTCTTGTCGCAGCAAATTACAAAAGCGCACACGCGATGGATTAGCCAACGAGCAGAACCGACGCCAAGACATCAGTGTCGCAACCGTTAGCAGTCGCTAAGACGGGAACCCGCAGCGTAAAGTGGGGCCCGAGGGGAGGACTGGGAGTGCAGTGCTTTGAGCAGCTGATGGGTTTGAGCATATTGTGTTTTATGTAGCCCAGGTAAGGTTAGTAAACCATTTTTTTTTAAATAACGTTGTGGAGCCAAGATGTAAACAGGTGTGTTTTCAGAGGGGCGAACTGGGACTCGGCTGACTTTAGTGAGGGGGGGGGGGGGGGAGGGTGCGATGGACTGGCGAACTGTCCAGGGTGTATTCCTGCCTCTCGCCCAGTGTGTGCTGGGATAGACTCCAGCACCTCCCATGACCCTGACCAGGAATAAGAGGGTATAGATGATGGATGAGTGGGGGGGCTCTGGGGGGAGGGGGGGGGAGAGAGTGGAATACAGATGTGGTCAAGAAGAGGCAGAGGGACACTTTAGGGAAGGAACCAGTGGCGGCTTGAACCTAGAAACAGCACAAGAAGCCACCTGGGGCCCCACCACCACCAGGGGGCCCTCAAAAAAATTCTCAAATATATATAATATTTACAATGCCTCACTATTTAAACAGGTCACTCCTGCAGTTTTGCCTATTTACAATGTGCATGCATGTTGTGTTCATTAAAAATGAACACAAGAGGAGGTGGGTTCAAGAGCAGTAGGGGGAGGGGGAAGGTAAGTGGGTTGGGGGGCCCTCAAATCAAATCAAATCCTGCTTAGGGCCCCTCAAAGGCCAGGACTGGCACCTGGAGGGCCGTACCTCTGGAGCTGGCGGCAAAACCGCCAACTGCTGGCGTCAACGCCACCTCCAGACGTACCGCTACGAACACGCTAGCACCACGTTGGCAAAAAAAAAAAAACACCCCAGAGAATGCAAAGAGCGCGAGAGCGTAAACTCCGTCTGGGGAAACTAAGCCAAGTCACGTGACTGGCGTTCCATCTCACCAGCACACGGCAACAGAAGTACCGACATATTTCGCCATTTAAACATTCCACACAGAATTGAGAAGAAGCAATTACATTAACACGTGTAATGCAATACAAACGCGCAGCCAAAAAATGCTCCTTGAGACACAAAACCATTGTGTTCACTGTTTGGACAGCGGTGGAGAGGATTCTTCTTTATTCTAATATTCGAACGGATTAAAAACAAGAACCTTTTTTTTCCCCCACCAGCCAAGTGCGACCGCAAAAAAAAAAACCGCACAACCGAAGCAACGAGCTGCAGACGGGGGGGGGGGGGCAATAAGCTGAGGTCTCACACTCGTATTAACGCCAACAACGTGTTTACGATTTATTTATTATTTTTTTTTAAGCAACGTTTCAACACCCCCACAGAAACGTTCTCCTCTAAAGTTCTCGCGCAGCGAAGGACCGGGTTCACATTAAGTCACATAATTGCGGGTGAACGGCTGAGAAAAGCAGTCAGCGTTCACGAAGCTGACAGAGGCACAAGCTCAGCAAGAAGTTTCCCCAATTATTTTTCGCACAGGAGCAAGGAACACGCTAAACGTGTCATTTAAATAACACGGAGAGCTTTCAGCAGCTGTGGCAGCGTTTCCCCCATACTGGTGCTAAACAGACAAATAAAAATCAGACATCCTTGCTTTGCTTTGAATCAGCAGCTGTGACACCATATCCTTCAATCCAAAAAATAAATTTAAAAAAAGCACCGCTCTGTAGGATTAAGGGAAATATTAAAGCCAGCCGATGTATTCCACAAAGAGGCATATGGTTATGAACGCTGATCAGTGTCCCCGGAATTTTATTAAGCCCTCCAACTGTGTTCTCCGAGCAGCCACACACACAGAGCGGCCGTGATTGGCCGCACTGAGAGCGGCCGTGATTGGCCGCACTGAGAGCGGCAGTGATTGGCCGCGCTGAGAGAAATAAAACAGCATTAACGTATGAGACGGGGTCGGACACGGCGTCCTGCGCTTCCTCACCCCCGACAGGACACCTCCCGCCCCCCCCCCCCAACCCCCCAATGCCTGGCAGGTAAGAGTGCGCATGGGGTGCAGGTCTCTTTTTTTGGGGGAGGGGGCGTGGTTCTGTGCAGTTTGTGAGACTTGGGTCCAGCCAGGAGAGGGTTAATTTCAGCCTAGCAGTTGGGCCAGCTGTCACTCTACTAGGCAAGGGGGAGGTGGGGTGGAGGGGGGGGGGGGGTTTTGGGGACCCTATATGCCTGCGCTAACGCTCCCTCCCGCCAGAGTGATCAAACAGACTTAAAAAATATTTAAATAAATGAGAGCAATTAATTGATGGTTGTTAATTGAGGAGGTGAGAGGGTGAGGGTGAGAGAGAGAGAGAGAGAGAGAGAGAGAGAGAGAGAGAGAGAGAGAGAGAGAGAGAGAGAGAGAGGAGCCTGTCTTTTCCCGCTTCTCACACCACGGAGACGCTTTCAGGAGCGGAGACGACGGAGAATTCAAATGTCCTGATAAATCAGGATTCTGCTCAGACTCCGAGGTCATCCAGCATTCTGAGACCTGCTGGAACCAGAGCTCTGAGGGGGGGGGGGGGGGTAGGGAGGGGCAGGGAGGTGGGGTGGTCCAGCAGCCTCTGCTCTCTTAAGAACAGCCAACAATAAAAAAACAGAGAAACTGACAAGACAAGAAAAAGATAAAGGAGGGAAAGATGGGGAGACAGGGAGGGAGATAAAGAGAGAGAGAGACAGGAACAGAAAAGGAAAGTGATAGAATGAGACAGAGGAAGACAGAGAGAGAGAGAGAGAGAGCACCATAATGCCAGAGCAGCATAGCACTGAGGACAGCACCATAACACCATAGGACTAAGTACAGCAACACAACAACCCAACAGCAGAATCAACCAAATTATACAACAACAACAACAAAAAAACTATTGGGACAACAAACAAAAACACAAAGCAAAATTTAAGAGCTACCTGGCCCTAAAAAGAGACTTGCCCCAGCGGACGAACTAACCTGAGAAACCATAAACAAAAGAAAACACTGACAAAGTGTGGACTGGGTGAGCACGGGCAGGCGTTGGATAAAGCGGACCGCACAGACAGGACCAGCTTCACTCACAAAGGCACCCGCAAGGGCAGCAGACAAAATGCCACTTCCTCATGAAGCGAAAAGCGGAGTATAAGCTCTGCGCTCCCCCCCAAAATAAATAACATCTTCCGCCTGAATCTGAGGGCCTCTCGCAAGAAGACAGGCCGCTCTTCCTCCCGAGGGAGAGGAGGGAGTGTGCGGCAAACGGCAATACAGGATGCCAATGTCAGCGACGACCTGAGGGACAGGAAGTGAACAACCTGAGGGACAGGAAGTGAGCAACCTGAGGGACAGGGAGTGCTGAAAAACTGAAATTTAATTATATATATACGCATGCATATGCATTAGGTATTGTACTGTATTGTACATGTTTTTTCCCCTCCTGTTCCATTCAAATACACTTATGTTTTTTCTTATACTCATGTTCTGGCAACAGACTTGTCATGCCAATAAAACACATCTAGATGAGATGAGAGAGGGAGAGAGAGAGAGAGGCAGACAGACAGAGAGGCAGAGACAGACAGAGAGAGAGAGAGAGAGAGATGAGGCTGTCTTGATTCCAGTCTGAACCAGGCCGGTGTCTAAGCCGCGTGGTTCTGAAGGAGTCCAGACAGGGGGCTACAGGACAGTATTAGTCCCTCATTATCCAGCCAGGCCCGGGGAACCTGCTGTTCCACAGCCTCTAATGAGGAAGCTCACGGTAACGACGGTAACGACGGTAACGAAGGTCAACGCTGAGCAATTACACACCGCGCAGACAGCCGAGAGCATGTGTGTGTGAGTGTGTGTGTGTGTGAGAGTGTGTGTGTGTGTGTGTGTGTGTGGCTACGTGTATGTGTGTGTGTCTATGTGTGTGTGTGTGTGTGTGTGTGTATGGCTATGTGTGTGTGCGAGTGTCAGTGTGCATGCTCTTCTGGAAGATTCTCTAACCATCTAAACAGAATGGGAACAGAGGAAAGGTGACAGCGGTCAGACCTCCACCAAGATAACTAATGATGACAGAAAGAGATATGTGGACAGAGAGAGAGAGCGACGGAGCGACAGAAAGACAGAGAGAGAGAGAGAGAGAGAGAAGCAGAGCGAGTGAGGAAGAAGGACAGAGCGTGGCAGTGAATGCAGTGTACAGATTCCTACGGCCATGACCACCATCCTCTGTGTCAAAGCGCAGAGCGGAGAGAGGAGAGAGAGATGGAGAGAGCAGAAGGAGGGAGAGACAGGAAAGAGGAGAGGAGAGTGAGGAACTAAACTGCTCCTCGGAGGGCCACACAAGCAGAAAGGATTGAGTCGGGCGTGTCGATGTGAAGGTACTGTCGCCATTTCACCAACTGCAGCTCCGCACCAACCTGAGGGGGGGGGGGGGGTAGGGGCCTGGTTGGGGGGGTGATGACTGTGCTAAATATGATCAAATCAAAACATAAAAACATGTGAAGAAGACTTTTGCATTGTTTATTCACTTCCTGAAAAAAGACTCCCACAACACCTCCTTCTCCTGAACTGGACCCTGATCCACACAGAGAAGAGCTGCAGAGGAAGCTGGGGGTGCATGTTTTGGCTGGGCGGGGCGGGGCGGGGCGGGTCAGACTCCCCCACCCCCCCTTCCGACTCTCCCCCCAGCCCCATCCTCAAGCCACCTTAGTGTTTGCCATTGGGCCCCGTTTCATTATTAAGCCTGAATAATTCATAGATCTATCAATAATTTAGCTTTAATTAGCTCAGTTACAGAGTGCCTGTCTCTGGGCACCCCCCGCCCCCCGCCCCCCCCCACACCGGGGAGAGGGGCGACCGTCTTCCCAGAATCCTCCTGTGCTCATATTTAACGGCCGTACGTTGGCTTTTACGAGCACCAGGTGCGCCCGTAAAATTGCCATGGAGACGGGGTGACAGCCGGGGGGGGGGGGGGGCGAAGACAGAGGACGTCCCGCGATCAGACGCGACACGATAACGCGATGTCACATCATAAAACACCCTTAAAACACGGCCCTTATCCAAACAGCAGGACAGCCGGGGCATACGCTTCCATTTCACCCCGCGAAAGAGTTATCAGTGTAGATCGTCTGATATTTCATAAAATATTCTGCAAAACGTGTGGAATTGCATAAATGTGATGAACAATGAAATGTTGAGTCATTTCTCTAAAAAGGGTAAAAAATTAACAAGCCTGGTTCCAGCTCTGCAGTGGGACAGGGCTATAATGAGCCAGCCTGGTTCCAGCTCTACAGTGGAAAAGGGCTATAATGAGCCAGCCTGGTTCCAGTTCTACAGTGGGAAAGGGCTATAATGAGCCAGCCTGGTTCCAGCACTACAGTGGGAAAGGGCTATAATGAGCCAGCCTGGTTCCAGCTCTACAGTGGGTAAGGGCTGTAATGAGCCAGCCTGGTTCCAGCTCTACAGTGGGTAAGGGCTATAATGAGCCAGCCTGGTTCCAGCTCTGCAGTGGGAAAGGGCTATAATGAGCCAGCCTGGTTCCAGCTCTACAGTGGGTAAGGGCTATAATGAGCCAGCCTGGTTCCAGCTCTACAGTGGGTAAGGGCTATAATGAGCCAGCCTTGGTTCCAGCTCTACAGTGGGACAGGGCTATAATGAGCCAGCCTGGTTCCAGCTCTACAGTGAGCAAGGGCTATAATGAGCCAGCCTGGTTCCAGCTCTACAGTGGGTAAAGGCTATAATGAGCCAGCCTGGTTCCAGCTCTACAGTGGGTAAAGGCTATAATGAGCCAGCCTGGTTCCAGCTCTGCAGTGGGAAAGGGCTATAATGAGCCAGCCTGGTTCCAGTTCTACAGTGGGAAAGGGCTATAATGAGCCAGCCTGGTTCCAGCTCTACAGTGGGAAAGGGCTATAATGAGCCAGCCTGGTTCCAGCTCTACAGTGGGAAAGGGCTATAATGAGCCAGCCTGGTTCCAGCTCTACAGTGGGTAAAGGCTATAATGAGCCAGCCTGGTTCCAGCTCTACAGTGGGTAAAGGCTATAATGAGCCAGCCTGGTTCCAGCTCCACAGTGGGTAAGGGCTATAATGAGCCAGCCTGGTTCCAGCTCTACAGTGGGAAAGGGCTATAATGAGCCAGCCTGGTTCCAGCTCTACGGTGGGTAAGGGCTATAATGAGCCAGCCTGGGTCCAGCTCTGCAGTGGGTAAGGGCTATAATGAGCCAGCCTGGTTCCAGCTCTACAGTGGGAAAGGGCTATAATGAGTCAGCCTGGTTCCAGCTCTACAGTGGAAAGGGCTATAATGAGCCAGCCTGGTTCCAGCTCTGCAGTGGGAAAGGGCTATAATGAGCCAGCCTGGTTCCAGCTCTACAGTGGGAAAGGGCTATAATGAGCCAGCCTGGTTCCAGCTCTACAGTGGGAAAGGGCTATAATGAGCCAGCCTGGTTCCAGCTCTGCAGTGGGTAAGGGCTATAATGAGCCAGCCTGGTTCCAGCTCTACAGTGGGAAAGGGCTATAATGAGCCAGCCTGGTTCCAGCTCTACAGTGGGAAAGGGCTATAATGAGCCAGCCTGGTTCCAGCTCTACAGTGGGAAAGGGCTATAATGAGCCAGCCTGGTTCAGCTCTACAGTGGGTAAGGGCTATAATGAGCCAGCCTGGTTCCAGCTCTACAGTGGGAAAGGGCTATAATGAGCCAGCCTGGTTCCAGCTCTACAGTGGAAAGGGCTATAATGAGCCAGCCTGGTTCCAGCTCTGCAGTGGGTAAAGGCTATAATGAGCCAGCCTGGTTCCAGCTCTACAGTGGGAAAGGGCTATAATGAGCCAGCCTGGTTCCAGCTCTACAGTGGGTAAAGGCTATAATGAGCCAGCCTGGTTCCAGCTCTACAGTGGGTAAGGGCTATAATGAGCCAGCCTGGTTCCAGCTCTACAGTGGGTAAGGGCTATAATGAGCCAGCCTGGTTCCAGCTCTACAGTGGGAAAGGGCTATAATGAGCCAGCCTGGTTCCAGCTCTACGGTGGGTAAGGGCTATAATGAGCCAGCCTGGGTCCAGCTCTGCAGTGGGTAAGGGCTATAATGAGCCAGCCTGGTTCCAGCTCTACAGTGGGAAAGGGCTATAATGAGTCAGCCTGGTTCCAGCTCTACAGTGGGAAAGGGCTATAATGAGCCAGCCTGGTTCCAGCTCTGCAGTGGGTAAGGGCTATAATGAGCCAGCCTGGTTCCAGCTCTACAGTGGGAAAGGGCTATAATGAGCCAGCCTGGTTCCAGCTCTACAGTGGGAAAGGGCTATAATGAGCCAGCCTGGTTCCAGCTCTGCAGTGGGTAAGGGCTATAATGAGCCAGCCTGGTTCCAGCTCTACAGTGGGAAAGGGCTATAATGAGCCAGCCTGGTTCCAGCTCTACAGTGGGAAAGGGCTATAATGAGCCAGCCTGGTTCCAGCTCTACAGTGGGAAAGGGCTATAATGAGCCAGCCTGGTTCAGCTCTACAGTGGGTAAGGGCTATAATGAGCCAGCCTGGTTCCAGCTCTACAGTGGGAAAGGGCTATAATGAGCCAGCCTGGTTCCAGCTCTACAGTGGGAAAGGGCTATAATGAGCCAGCCTGGTTCAGCTCTACAGTGGGTAAGGGCTATAATGAGCCAGCCTGGTTCCAGCTCTACAGTGGGAAAGGGCTATAATGAGCCAGCCTGGTTCCAGCTCTACAGTGGGAAAGGGCTATAATGAGCCAGCCTGGTTCCAGCTCTACAGTGGGAAAGGGGTATAATGAGCCAGCCTGGTTCCAGCTCTCAGCACTACAGCGATAAAGCTGAAGAAACTGGAAAAGGTTGAATATTTCCCCAGGGAACGGCCTAAGCCCTGCAGCTATAAATCGAGCTCAGACTAAAGAGATCAAGAGGAGAGAGAGAGGGAGGAGGGAGGAGAGAACAGGAAAAGAACGTGTTCCTCTTTAAGTTAGGGTGTTTGTGTATGTGTGTGTGTGTGTGTACGTACGTGTGAGTGTGTATGTGTGTCTGTGTGTGTGTACGTGAGTGTGTGTGTGTACGTGAGTGTGTGTGTGTATTTCTGTGTGTTTACATGTATGTGTTTATGTATTTGTGTGTGTGCATACGTGTGTGTAGGTGTGTGTGTGTTTGTGTGCATGTGTGCATACGTGTGTGTATGTGTGTGTGTGCGTGTATGTGCGTGTGTCCGTGTGTGTGTGTGTGTGTGTTTGTATGCGTGTGCATGAGTTGGTGTGCATGTGCATACATAGTGGACCTCTAAGCTCTGGGGTAGGCCACTGAACCACTGGACATCTTGTGTTGCATCCAAATGACCGATACCTTTCTCTTTTCCTCTCCCCCCTTCCCTCTCTCTCTCTGCTTTTGTATTCCTCCAGCTCTCTCCTTCTCTTTCTCATCGTCTCTCTCCCTCCCAGATTCAAATATAAATTCAGACACGATTGGATCCACATGCAGACCACAGGCCCAGAAAGCCACATGCTCCACACACCCTACACACACACACACACACATTCCATACACACACCCTACACACACACTCCACACACACCCCACACACACACATACACCCCACACACACACACACACACACACACATTCCACACACAACCCACACACACCACACACACACACACACCCTACACACACACACACCCCACACACACACACCCCACACACACACACACACTTAACACACACCCCACACACACACTCCACACACACACACATACTCACACACACACTCCACACACACACTGTCAGCAGCAGCTTGTCCTGCCACTTGAGCCTTGGCATCCAGACTCGCAAATAAAAAACGGACCACGCCCCTGCACGCCCCCTCCCCCCTCTCCCCCCCCCCAAAAAACAAAGCACCGCCCGCTGCAATACGTCCGCCTCGAGCCTGCCCACCGGAAACTTCCGGAAAAACCGCCGATCGACCCGCCGGGCGCTCTCAAAAGACGAGGGGCCAGCACCGACGGCCCCTGCGGGCCGAACACCGCCCCGTGGTGCACCCCGATTCGCCCGCCCGGCTCCCGCTCCGACTCCGATCGATTCCGTCTGCGGAGTCACAGCGGCGGACAGGAAACTCCGACCCTCCACAGGACCGTTTTCACCAAATCAAAAGAAAAAAAGAAAAGAAAGAAAGAAAGAAAAAAAAAACGCTTTCAAAAAAGACCGGAATGATATCTTTATCGACGTCCAACGGCGCGGACCGCGAGAGACGGCCTATTCATCGCAGGCCCGCCCCCCCCTCACAGAAGCGTGAAAGAAAGAACCAACCCCCCCACTCTCCCCGTTCATTTAAAAACAGAAAAAACAAAACCTAAATGGATTACATGTAATTCAGCGCACGGCAAATGAATTCGGTGCCACGTATCAAAAAAGTGCAGAAACCTTGGAGGAATCACGGAGCCGTAACAGAAATACACTTAATCACACACAATGTCAGGGTGGGGTTTCGGGTTAGGATTACACAGATAACCTCAAACATGCAGCTTACAGTAAATTACAACAAGATGTACGCACACCGCAGGTCCACATGTGGAACACATGCACCTCATGACATCACATATATAACATTACCATACATTTCCAAAAAATACAGCCAGATTTCCCCAGAAAGAGAGGCTGCATTTGCGTTGGATTAGACTTTTTTTTAAATAGCGCCTTTTTCCGCAGTCAGATAATTAGCATTAGCGGTTGAAGCGCTAGCCGCCGCAGTCCTGCTTAAAGTTGTCTTTGGCAGAAGGTGTCACGTCTTTGCAGGTAGAACACAGAGAAACAGGAAGAGGAGGCTGACTTCCGGTCTGTGCGGTACTGCGTGGACAGTCATCTGGAAAGACGGCGTCCAGTGTGTGACAGGAGCACTCCTCAGACTAATATTTCAGGAGTCTGCCCAGAAACATTATTTTGAGAGGGGGGATGGGAGGGCGGGAGGGGAGGAGGGAGGGGGCAACACGTTTCCTTTTTTCCATCATCTTTTCTTTTCTGCCTCCTGCATCACAGAGACACCGGAGCAGGCTAACAGTCACTTCAGAGAAGTCTTCGGAGTTTAATGGTTGCTGAGGTTACTGGTGGGGCGTTTGGGAGGGGGGGGTGGAAGTTTTTTATGTGCTCTCCTCCTTCCGCCCCTCATAAGGCAGGCTGTCCACGGCACACACGAACGTGCGGGAAAGAGCAGGAAGTGAGGCGTCGTGGCTGTTTGGCATGCACGGTCACGCTCGAGAGGGGGGGCGGATGAGGGGGGAGGACAGAGCGGCAGGTTAACATCGATGCGCAACGGCCACTGAAATATCACCCTGCCCTCTGACCGTCCGAATAGCTCCGTCCCCTTTAACCCTTTAATGGAATGAGATAACTCATGTGTGATCAGAATGTTCTGAACTGAACATTCTGAAGCTGATGATGTCACAATCACTGCTGGTGACTGAAAGCAACGGAGTTCTAGAACACTGGCTTAGAATCTAGAAAAAAAAAACATTCAGAAAAAGCTACTCTTCAAAGGGTTAATGTGGCCTCATCCCAGCAGGGGAAAAAAGGGATTACAACCTTCACCCCACCCCCACTTGCCTTTCCACAGCAAATTATCCACTGACCACCAACCAAAGACATATACATTACATTTTGGGGGGGGGGGAAGAAAAGGAGAAAAACAGTGAGAGGACGAAGCTCAAGGGCTGAACAGAAAAGGAAAGAAAGCAGAACTGAGGATCGGGGAGCTCGCGTCTGAGATACTTCAGCTGCTGAGCTAACTAACGGCATCACCGAACCTAAAACTGCTCTGATTGGCTGTCTCATTAGGACTTGTTCTTCACTAAAGGCTGACGTGGAGACATAACAGCCGAAGCATGGCGTCGAGATACAGCCTGTCCGAGGCCTGCAGGCACGGAGGAGGGAAGGAGCTAATGATGTGCGCCAAACTGATCTCAGAACAGCCCCAGCGACACGTCCCAAACCAACACGCTACAGGGCAGGCACACCCCAAACTGATCTCAGAACAGCCCCAGCGACACGTCCCGAAACAACACGCTACAGGGCAGGCACACCCCAAACTGATCTCAGAACAGCCCCAGCGACACGTCCCGAAACAACACGCTACAGGGCAGGCACACCCCAAACTGATCTCAGAACAGCTGCAGCGACATTTCCCAGAACAACACTGACCATTCAAGCCCCCCCACCGCCCGACCGCCCCCACAACAATGCTGGCAGAGTCTGTGGGCCTCTGAAGGAGCTTTCTGAATTTACTTTGCCCCCTCTCTAGATTTTACTCGGCTCGTGGGGGGGCGCACCTCTTCCTGGGTGGCAGAGAGAGGCGTTGCCAGAGGATTTGGACCAAATAAAGTGACCTTCGGCTCTGTCATTTTCTGTACAGAGGCAGTTCAGCCCACGGACCTCCCCACCTGTAGGTGGCGCACTTCAGAGGGCCCGTGGGAACTGTGGTATTTACGAAGCTGCTTAAATTGGGATTACCAAACCACAAAAAGTTATAAAGAGGGGAAAACAGCTGTTTTTATTCCATCACATGATGACATAAACATAGCTGTGCAGCTATTTCAGCTGATCTCTAACATGTTTTAAACGATTCTCAGAGCAGGATGTGGGTAATGTCATAAAAAAACGACATAAATGAAGGAGGCATTAGGCTGTGTTGGCCATCTCCACAGCGCTGTATCCATCTGCGGGTTTTGGCTGGACCCCATCGTCAGCGGGCTCCGGGTGTGTCATGTTACCCTGTCACCACGGGGACCCGGCTCTCCCCCGGACACAGGACCGCCCCGCCCCCCCCCCCTCCGCCCCCCCGTCACCATGGAAACCGGGGGAACAGAACGCGTTCCGTGTGCGCACCGACTGCAACCGTACCTGCCAGTCAGGGCCCGGCGGTAAGTCAGTACCCCCCCCCCCCCAGAGCTCTCTGCAACAGGGGTCCTCAAACTCCAGTCCTGGGGGGGGGGGGGGATTCTGCAGCCTCTGCTGGTTTTTGTGATTTCCTTTCAGTCAACAGCCAACCTAGGCCACGGAAACACGGTGTTTAGCCAGTTCATGACTTTAATCAAGCACAGGTGCAGGAACACGTCAACAACCAGCAGACACAGCGAGCCTCCATGATCTGAGTTTCAGTGGCCAGCTCTACAATATCTCTCTAATCCCAGATATTAATAACTCATTCATAATCCAGCATTCGTATTGTAGACAGTTGTGTTTTGTAACCTCTGCCTTTGGCAAAGCACACGTGCCTACGTTTGTCATGCCAACAAAGCACTTTGAAACTGAAACAGAGACGGAAAGAGAGAGAGATAGCGAGATATGAAGAGATAGAAGGAGATAGAGAGGGAGACAGAGAGAGACAGAGAGAGAGAGGAAGCCTGCCCTTCTCCTTTAGCAATACCCTTTTTAATAAAGCAGCGGTCAGTGATAGTTCTGTTGCCAGGAGATGCACTGAAAGGCTGAGTGATCTGTTCCTCTAACTCTCACTCTCTCTCTCTCTTTCGTTCTCTCCCTCTCTCTTTCTCTATCTTTTTAATTACCCGGTGTCTCTTTCTGCTGGTGGCACAGAGAGGCAGAGAAAGAAAAAGAGAGAAAGAGGGAAACAGAGACAGAGAGACAGAGAAAAAAGATGGATAGACAAAATGAAAACAAAACCGTATCTAGTATTGGGAATCTCAAAAAGAAAAATGACAAAGTAAACGTTATCAGGCCCTATGAAGCCAGTACAGTGTAGCAAACTACCTGACCACAGTCAGCGACAACAAAAACTGAGACCCATCTTGCCGGGTCACAGACTCAGCGAACACCACCTGGCCATAGAGCCAGGCACAGAAAACCACGGTGGCTGGAGGACAGAAGACTGTGCCAACACCGAAACCCTGTCCTGGTCGCATGTGCCAAATTTGACCGAATGCGCAAAAAATTGGCCATAAATGTCCTGAAATCAAAAAGCCCACTTAATGCCGATAAGCTACCCGTCTCATTAGGGGAAAACAGAAGATTGCTGCAGATTAGCAGCACACTTTGAGAACTCTCTCCACACAATGAGTGACCCTATCGTGCACACACACACACACACATGCGCGCACACATGCGCGCGCGCACACACACAATCCTAACATCACTTACTGTCAGTTTTGTTATGGTTTGTTTTTATCCATTTTCCACTACTGCAGCAGGAGTAGGCAATGTTTTTCCATATATTTACATTTATATCCCATAATCTACAATCCATATTGTACAGTTTTATTACGTAACCTCTGCTCTGGTAGTACAAGTGCCAGTATCTGTCATGTCAATAAAGCACTATGAAGTTTGAAATTTGAGAGGGAAACAGACAGAGAGAGAGAGAGACAGAAAGAAGGAGAGATTGAGTGTGAACGAGAAGGAGAGGAGAGAAAAAGAGAAGGAGGGAAGACAGAAAGAGAGAGAAAGCAGGAGGGAAGATAGAAAGAGAGAAAGAGCGACAGAGAGAAGGACGGAAGACAGAAAGAGAGAGAGAAAAAGCAACAGAGAGGAGGAGGGAAGAGGGAAGAAGAGAGAGGAAAGTAGATAGGCTGTGCTCATGCTAGCCACAGATGGGTCGGTATCTGGGAGATACTTCACAGGACCGCTTTTGTTTCTCCCGAGGCTGATCCCCTGCCAAAACGTTGGCCTCATCGCCCCTGTGACCGCCTGGGACAGGCCTCAGCTGATTCCACACACGTCTCCCCCCAAACCCACACCCAAACCCCTCAGAACCCGTTGCCAGGCCCGGAAGCTTCCGTCTGTGCCTGGCAGGAGAACGCTCCCAGAGTTCCAGTCTCCGGCAGCCTGGACATCAAAGCAGCGTGGGCTCCAGAGCGGCCGGCGTTCCCGGGAACGCCGAGGAGCCGGCGGAGACCGTCCCCACGTCGAGAGGACCGCGTGGGTCCCGGATCGGATACGAGCCCGGGGAACTCTCACCCCCACCGCAGGGAAAACAGAGCTTCAGGAAGATCTCACCCGTTCATTTTCAGGGAAATTTGGGGCGTGTCGGTGATCAGCGGCAGAGTTCCCCGTGTCACACGCGTGTATTTCCAGAAACTTCCGCACACTCCCGGGCCACGTGTGAGATTTGGGATTTCTGGACTTGGATAAATCTGATTAATTCATGGACTCTAACCGCACTGAAATTTCACACAGTGTCCTGAGACGTGGACGGCCATGCCTGGTCATTCTGGCAGGAGGCCAATAGTCCGTCACAGAACTGTGGATTTCATCACTGACACTCCAACGCAGAATGTCCATTTTCAATGCCCCACACCTTCTGCCGCGCCGCCATCTCAGACTGATCAGACAGACCGTCATCCCAAGAGGGTGATTGTCGGTCCTCCATTGCGCCCTCAGTTTTGACGTCACCGCCTGGGACAGGAGGAGCCCGTGCGGCACGCTGACAAACAAGCCACGCTTCAGATGACGTGAAAATGGTCCGGCTGCAATCGCTGCATCAGCACTCCGCCGCAACTGGCAAAGCCCGCTAACGGCCGCGCGATCGCGCGCGCAGTACCGCCGGCGTTATCTGCGGGCCGCGGCGGGTACGAGAGGAGGGACGGGTTCGGATATCCATCCGCCCGTTTAGTCCTCATTAAGATCAGCTGAGTTTTTCCTCAGGGGAAAACTCCCCCCCCCCACCCTGCCCCCCTCCAGATTGAGACCCCAATCTGCATCTGATTAACAGTGTTCCCCTTGCTGTCTCGCTCTGTCTCTCTCTCTCTCTCTCTCTCTCTCTCTGTCTCTCTATCTCTCGCTCTCTGTCTCTCTCTCTCTCACAGGCCTGCGATTTTTTAATGAGCGGCGAAATGGACGATCCTCCCTCGGTCCGCGGCGGGTGGCTCTCTCTCTCTCTCTCTCTCTCTCTCTCTCTCCTCCGCGAGTCTCAGGGCTTATTTTTATCCCCCCGAGCCCCCCCCCCCCAGTGTCCCCATTCCCCTCCCACTGCCAGAACACACCGGGCAGGTGAGAGGGGGAGGAAGAGAGACAGAGAGAAAGAAAGGGAGGAAGACAGAGAGAGAAAGAGAGAGAGACAGAGGGAGGGAGGAGGGAGTGAGGGAGGGAGGGAGAAAGAGGGAGTGAAGAAATAAAGGAAGATAGAGAGAAAAAGAAAGGGAGGAGGAAGGAAGGGAGATAGAGAGAGAGAGTGAGAAAGAGAGGGAGGAGGAAGGGAGGAAGATTGAGAGAGAAAGCGAGAGAGAGGGGGAGGAGGAAGGGACAGAAAGATAAAGAGATAGAGAGACAGAGAGAGAGAGACAGCTTCATATCTTGAGTCAAAGCGATGGCCCTGGCGTTCTCCCACAATGCAGCGGTGGAGAGCGGCGGCCTTGGACCAGGCCGAGGGGTCATTACTTAAACAGCAGCTTCAGCGGGAGAGACAGGCCCCGGGGAAAGAGAGAGGGAAGGGCTCAGCCAGAGAGAAATAAAAAACTGTGTGTGTGTGTGTGTGTGTGAGTATCCATGTGTGTGTGTATGTGGAGGTATCGTGTGTGGGGTGATGTGTGTGTGTGTGTGTGTGTGTGTGGGAGTCCTGTACCTTTAGCTACGGTGTAGAGGTGATGTGTATACGATTCTGGACCTTATTAACAAGAGCATCTTGATTTCCACACATGTTCTCCCCTTCAGCCTAATCCATCATAAAAACACACACGGCGCCTCACGCTGAGCCCTGCCCTCACAGACGCGTGTTTTCAAACACACCAGGGCGGCGGCGACACACCAGACGCACCGCAAAGCGCACAGAATCGAGCGCTCAGCACATTCCCCACCTTTCTCAGAACTTTCTTTCCACCCACAAAAAAAATATCAAAACAAACATACAGGGGGCCCCCGCCCAGCTAGAAAGGTTCCCCCCGTAATGCCATTGTTTCTTCTTCTCTTTCTTCTTCCCTCTTTTTCCCACGGTGTGCAGGCAGGACTGCCTCAACTGGGCTATACGTGGCAAATTGTGGTCACTCACTCACGGACGTTTAGTAGGACGCATGCGCAGGTGGTGTCTAAAACGTGTCCGCGGAAGTGAGTTGCGCCGTGGGTCTGGACGGTTCCGTGCTTGTTCCTCTCCTCCCTCTCGCCCCCGCTCCCGCTCCCTCTCCCTCTGCCACCCCGCCCCGCCCCGCCCCGCCTCCCTCCTCACGCTGTGGGTTGGGTGATTATTAATTCATAGTTAAATCTAAACCGTCTGGACAGTTGGATAACCCCTTCGGCAGGAGTGATTTTCCGCATGGGAGAAACTCCTTGTGCCCACCTCCCCCTCCCGCCCCCCCTTCCCCATTCCCCCCACACCCCCACTCCCCCCCATTTTCCCCATTGGTATGGTAGGGTACAGAGATCATCCCTCCCTCCCTCCCCTGATCCGCCTATCTTTTCCTTCGCGTTTCCGCGATGCAATATTCCGCCGGCGGTAATATCGCCATCCTGTTTCTAACGTGAGCGGGAGCCGCGCCCATTTGAGGAAACCGTGCGTACGAAGCGCAGGCGAAGTCCAGAGCGGAGGAAACGCGCTCGCAGCGCTCTCCACAAAACAGCGCGCTTCTGTGATGATTGACAGCTGGCTTTCCCCGCCGCTCACGTGCGTTTCCTCTTCCTGTCTCGAGCCGCCAGTTCCGCTCACGAAAAAAAACAAAAAAACAAAAACAAACAAAAAAACCTAAATGAAAATGGAAAATTTAGACGTGTTGCTCGCTAACGAACTCAACATCCAGCGTCACCAGACAGTTGCTGCGGACGCACAAGGCAAAAATAAAAATCAATCAGTTAATTAATTAGTCATTGCTGGATGACCTACTCTCCTCCTCACCGGACAGAAGCAGAAATAAAAATGAGCCTGTCACTCAGAGGGAAAAAAAAAATCTGACCTGTATTCCGACAGAAACACGGGAAAAACCGCTCTCCCCTCTCTCACTTCAGCTCAATTCAATCCAATAAAGCTTTATTGGCATGGCTGCATATAACAATACTTCCAAAAAAGCATGAGCTCCAATATCCCTGGACCGGCAGCAGTGACCTCAGCCAGAGTTTAACCCATCGTTTTACACCACTTAGCCCCCCCCCGATCGCTATACGAAATGGAACGACTGATCTGGGGCCCGGCCATTCCAGTTCAGCCGGAGTTCAGTGGTGCAGCAGTGGGGGAAAAAAAAAACAAGGCTGTAAACTTAAAGCTTTTCCACACAGTTTGCCCTCAAGACAAAAAAAGTTGCAGAAATAACAACAACAACAACAGCAATAACGAGGGACTTCGACAGCAAGATCAGAGCAAGAATAACAGCAGCAGCAACAACGCGAGCACCGACAGCAACAAAAACAACAGCAATTACAACACAGGCAACAGAATCAACTGAAGCGATAACAAAAACTATTAACAAAGCAGTGATGAATAAATGAAACGAAGTAAGCGGTTTAGCATTGTGTCAGTGGGACTGGGTCTGTAACGAAAAGGCTGCGGGTTCGATTCTCAGCTGGGCAGCTGCCCTCATACCCTCGAGCGATCGCTTCTGTGAAACATCCAGCCGTATAAACG
>NC_057935.1:3022500-3077500 GCF_018555375.3 Anguilla rostrata
AGCATGCTCCTCAGAGACACAGGAAGCAGGAAGCATGCTCCTCAGAGACACAGGAAGCAGGAAGCATGCTCCTCAGAGACACAGGAAGCAGGAAGCATGCTCCTCAGAGATACAGGAAGCAGAAAGCATGCTCCTCAGCGACACAGGAAGCAGGAAGCACGCTCCTCAGAGACACAGGAAGCAGGAAGCATGCTCCTCAGAGACACAGGAAGCAGGAAGCATGCTCCTCAGAGACACAGGAAGCAGGAAGCATGCTCCTCAGAGACACAGGAAGCAGGTAGCATGCACCGATCGGCGGGGCTGTCGAGGCAGGCACTGCAGAGCAGAGAAGCAGCACAGCCATCTTGTGTGTGTGTGTGTGTGTGTGCGTGCGTGTCTCCACCCCCCCCCACCCCCCCACCCCCCCGCCAGGGTGCTGAATTACCATACATTACAGCTATTTGAGCAGATGTTCTCAAACAGCTTTTGCATCCGATATTTGATACATACAGAAGCAGCGCAGGTTAAGTGCCTTGCTCAAGGGCACCGCGGCGGTGTCCTACCTGGGAATCGAAAACTGCCACCTTCAAGCTACGGGCCTAGTTTCCCTACCCAGCATACTACGCAGCTATTCTAAGCACCCTGTACCTGTGCAGGTGTGCAGTTACACTCTCCTTACGAACGGCACTACACACCCGGGCCAAGCCCCAGGGATGGGTGCACAGGCTTGCACCGGCCGTTTCCTCCAATGAGAGGCAGCCCAGGCCCACCGCAGGGCATTCTGGGTAATGATCGCCCAGAAATCCCTCCTGTGTGGTGCCCCTGCACTGTGGCACTGAGCCAGGCTGCAGGCGGGCACTGTGGTATGCCACACAAACGCACGGGGGGGGGGGGGGGGGGTTAATTACTGTTTACATTCACCCCCTCTGTTGTCAGGGACGCTCACAATGCTGCCCCCTTTCATAGACGGATGACTAAACCAGAAGGAAGGGAGGACTCGGGGGGGGTGGGGGTGGCCACCGCTGGGGCTGTAGCAGGTCATTAGAATGCTGAGGCACGGGGGGGGGGGGCAGGAGGGGCAGTAGAGCCTGGGGCGAAGTCCAATACCCCAGGCTGGGTGGTCTAACCAGGGGGGGGAAAGAGGGGGAGGGAGGGGGGGCGGGGGGGCAAAGCACTTATGAAATACAGGAGGTGTGTGTGTGTGCGTGTGTGTGTGTGTGTGTGTGTGTGAAGTCAAAAATGCAAAAGAGAAAATAAAAGCTCACCGCGCAGATAAAGCACAACACACTAAAACTGAAGCAGTGCGGCGGCACCATTTCCAGAGGGGGTGGGGGGGGGGGGGGTTGGAGGAGGGGGGGGGGGGGCGAGGAAACCCTCCCAATTAGACCCGTGAGGGACAGGCCTCGTTTGGGACGGCGCATTACATGCGGGATGAACGCGCGTGGATCAGTCAGCACCAGCGCATCAGAGCAGCCCGCTGCCGGGTACTCTCCCCCTGTCCCCCTTCCCATAATGCACCACGGGCCCCGCGAGGGGGGAGGCCGGCCAGGTGATTCCTCATAGTTACCTTCCTAACTGTGTTACACCCCCCCACCCCAAAAACCAAGCCTCCTGCCCCTCTCCACCCCAGCATAAGACACAGAGATGCTACAAACTTACAGTTGCACACAGACACAGATACAACACAACACATAACATAACATACAGACACACACACACACACACACACAAACACAATAATACACTAAACACATGCACACATACATACTGTGCATACACAGATGCACAAAAAACCCCCACACACGCACGTATACATACTTACATACATACAAAAATGCACACCACGCACACACATACACACACACACAAACGTATATATACACACACACAGGTGTATATATACAGTACACACACAAATACACTACATGCATACAAACAGAGACAAAAACACACAGGCACGTACAGACGTTCATGCACGCCAGTCTGCACACTCACGTGGAAAAAGAACACACACACACACACACACTGCGAGACCACACACAGTCAAGCGAACACACACATCCTCAGGCACATATTTTCAATGCACCTGCTCAGAGAGGAAGCTTCTCCCCTTCCGTCAGTTACGCATCCCTCAATGGCTGCATTATAAGTGTTATTCTTGTTCTTATTATTAGTAATAAACCAACACTATCAACAATCCAGAGACATGCAGGTTAGGCTACCGGGGTGGGGGGGCGGGGGGGCGGGGGGGGGGGTGGATACGCAGGCCGCTGCTGTAAAAGAGCATGCGTGCTCAGTAAACCTACCCTGCATTAATAACGGTTAATAAATAAAATTAATAAATAATATCTGACGAGACCAAGGTTGCGGTGAACAACTGCGGCTGTTATTCCACTTTCCTCGCCTCTCTGTCTGTCTCTTTCCCTCTCTCTCTCTCTCTCTCTCTCCCCCCCCCTCTCTGTCTGTCTCTCTCTCTCTCTCTCCCTCTCTCTTCCTGTGGTTGCCGTAGCAGAAACAACAGCTTGTCTCTCAGCTGGATCTCTGTCCCAGGGATGCTGTACTCTCCCATCCTGCTCGCTCTCTCTCTCTCTCTCTCTCTCTCTCTCTCTCTCTCTCTCTCTCTCTCTCTCTCTCTCTCTCTCTCTCTCTCTCTCTCTCTCTCTCTCTCTCTCTCTCTCTCTCTCTCTCTCTCTCTCTCTCTCTCTCTGGCTCGCCCGAAAGTCCACGGCGGGAACCAGCGGCGGCCTCCTGGCCCGCCTGGTGTACAGTGGCCGGCCCGTCTGCTGCCTGACGTGGGTCAGGTGAACGCAGGTCATGGGGGGGGGGGGGGGGGGGGGGTCGGGGATGCTGGCGGGGCGCCAGACAACACTCGTCACAGGGAATTATGGGTAGCGGAGGGGGAGGATGGAGGGAGGGAAGGAGAAGGATGGGGAGAGAGGGAGATGGGAAGGGTGGAGAGGAGGAGATGGGGGGGTCTGAAGTCGGGGGGGGGGGGTGGGAGAGACAAACGGTGTGAACGGCAGGAGCGGTCTCTCAGAGTAAAAGAGGTCGGAACACGGGGGACACACCGTCACACCCCCACCCCCACCCCCACCGCCACCATACCGTCATATAAACACATGTCATATCCTGTTTTAAGAGAGATTCTCTCAGCGATGCATCAGGACTGCTTCTGCTCCCAGATCTGAGCTCATAATAGGTATCCCCTAAACCCACAGATCAATCAATCAATCAATCAATCAATCAATTCCCAGCCAATCAATAAACCCAGATTTCAGCTCGTAGGCCTGCGCAACTCAGCACATGAGCTGAAGAGACACTTCCAGTCTCCTCTGCAAAAAAAAAAGAAAAAAAAAGATTTTAATGAAATGTGTGCTAAAAATAAATAAAAAGTGAAGCCTCCACTGGGAGACTGCAAACACTTCCGGCTTTTAGTTCTGCTTCGCTTCCAAAGCTTCTTGCGCACGCACAGACTGCCTGTCAATCATCCCGCCCGCAAGCAACAAATGAACGCGAGCATTTCTCTGGCATTAAGAGCGCGCACGCAAAAAGATCCTGGAAAACAACGCCGCTCGCAGAGGCGCCAAAGTAACAGGCTCGGTCATATTCTCCCTCAAACGAAAACAAAGCACAACAGGTTTTTGGAAACGAACGTGTGAATGTGTACAGCAGCGTGTGACTCTGCCGCGTCTCACACCGAAATGTCAAAGCAGCTCAGAGTTAGCCTAGCCTAACGAGAGAGGAGAGAGTCTCTGCACAATCACCCGGGGAAACGGGGAAAGGTGGGGGGGGGGGGGGCGATGGTTCCTCTCGGGGACAGAGAGTCGCAGGACGGCAGCGATGGGGGTAATTAAATCTGCGTGCGCTCAGAGGCCAGAGGGTAACAGGTGTCGCTGTTTAGGTTTCGGTTCGGCAGGTCACCCCGTTCTCCTCCCATCTCGGGGAAAAAGCGAAGACGTTTCGTTTGGGGAAGTTCGCACGTGTGGCGGGTGCTGCGCGGAGGCGCAGATGATCCAGATCAGCTGTCGCGAGAGTGATGGCGTCGGCCCGCGACAGGGCCTGCAGCACGCACGCGCGCGTTCGACCGCAGGCGTGCGGGAGGCGTGCGCGGGACTGGTCTGGGGAGGGTTAGGGTTAGGGTTAGGGTTAGGGTGTGCGGGAGGCGTGCGCGGGACTGGTCTGGGGAGGCCTCGCTCGCTGCGCGAAACCTGAGGAAACCCGCAGATGGACGAAATACGGGGGGGTAAAAAAAAAGGACACGGAAAAATGGGAAAGCTTTGTTTACGTGAGCTCATCCTCATCTGGAGAGGGAAGCTCCGCGGTCGAAGAGCACGCACCCGCCCCCGGGAGCCGTGGAAACGCTGACAATCGAGAGACAGCACTGAAGGGAGCTCGACCGACAGTCGAGAAATAAAAAAGGCCCCGGACCACGAAGCGATCTCAGACGCGTACCGCGAGGTGCGGCAGCGGGGGGGTGTTCACTCCGAGAAATACGGCCAGACGACAACAAGCGCCGTGTGTTAGCGCGCGTTAGCCAGCGATTCAGCGCCGTGTGTTAGCGCGCGTTAGCCAGCGATTCAGCGCCGTGTGTTAGCGCGCGTTAGCCAGCGATTCAGCGCCGTGTGTTAGCGCGCGTTAGCCAGCGATTCAGCGCCGTGTGTTAGCGCGCGTTAGCCAGCGATTCAGCGCCGTGTGTTAGCGCGTTAGCCGGCGATTCAGCGCCGTGTGTTAGAGCGCGTTAGCCAGCGAGTCAGCGCCGTGTGTTAGCGCGCGTTAGCCAGCGATTCAGCGCCGTGTGTTAGCGCGCATTAGCCAGCGATTCAGTGCCGTGTGTTAGCGCGCGTTAGCCAGCAAGTCAGCGCCGTGTGTTAGCGCGCGTTAGCCGGTGATTCAGCGCCGTGTGTTAGCGCGCGTTAGCCAGCGATACAGCGCTGTGTGTTAGCACGCGTTAGCCAGCGATTCAGCGCCGTGTGTTAGCGCGCGTTAGCCAGCGATACAGCGCTGTGTGTTAGCGCGCGTTAGCCAGCGATACAGCGCTGTGTGTTAGCGCGCGTTAGCCAGGGATTCAGCGCCGTGCGTTAGCGCGCGTTAGCCGGGGACTCAACGGGCAAGCAACTGTCAGAACACCCGGGCGAGACGCGCGGTAAAATAGCAATAAACACGCGCTACAGGACCGACGTGATAAGATGATCGCAGCATCGCGAGCAGACAAAATGGGTGTTAATTGCCGACTCGTATAAATAGCCTGTCTGCACGTTGTTTATTTATGTATGTAAATCAGTGGGTCCCAACCCCCTGTTCCAGGAGACGTACCATCCTGTGGGTGCTGACGGGTGCTGACGAAGCACACCTCACTCAAACAGCTAGAGATCTCGTTGGGCTGCTTCGGTCTCCAACATTCAAGCCCATTTTTAAACAGAATCTAATTTGCCCCCAAAGTGAAGAGAGGACGTCATGTTAGTGTATCACGCAACACATTAAATGCAGATGTGCTGGTAGCTGGTTAATGAAAATTAAAGTGTTTGCCCCATTTGCTGTTATTTAATTTGTAATAAATAAATAAAAATACGAAGGCGTGTTTTATTGCACCCTGCAGTAAATTACGCCTGATAAACTATTTAAAGACTTAATCAAAACAGTACTTTTCTATCCATGGTTTTATTATTATTATTACTTTTTTTCTTTTCAAACAGTAATCAAACCATCTGGAACTTATATTTTTTAACGCCCAGAAAACAGAAATGCACAAATATACGATACATGTCCGCACGCGTGATCTCACCAGAATTTACGGTCCACCGCTGCTTGTAAGAATCACCGAATGCCAAGCTTCTGCGATGAAAATAATGAGGGTGGTTCTGGTTTGGGGCTGCGGTGGGGATACTGGATCCTCAATCGTCCCCATGCTCTGAGGAAACTGCCAATTTGTTCGGGAGCCACTGATGGCTTCCAAGAGTTGATCACTTTTGGGAAAACGAATGTGCTGCACGCTCTTAAAAACATCAGTTTACTGGGCCTGAAAACCTACACAAACCATTAAGCATATCAAGGATTACATTACATTACAGGCATTTAGGCATCTTATCCAGAGCGACTCACACAATTTTTTTAACACAGCATTTACATTCCATACAGCTGGATATATACTGAAGCAATGCAGGCTAAGCAGCTTGCTCAAGGGCACAACGGCAGTGTCCAACCTGGGAATTGAACCCGCAACCTTTGAGTTACAAGACCAGCTCCTTACCCATTATACTACACGGCCGCCTCTAGGGTGCCCCTAAGCGCTCCTAAGGATGTGCTCATTCTCAAAAAAGGTGAGCAACATGGAGACATCCCAGCACCAGGAGCCGAGCCACAGCCCTACTCCCACACGCTTCCTTACTGGAACGGGCTGGCAACGAGCCATGTTTTGGCGGGAAAGGCGACGGAAAAGATGACGGCGCAAATATTTGGAGGTTCCCCTTCTCGTTCTAAAAAAAAAAAAAATTTCCAACCACTGGGATTCATGGAGGGAGTATTCCAGAACGGCCGGGCCGCTCAGGATTCTGGGATGTGCTTCCCAAGCCTCCTCCCAGCAGGGGGAACGGAGATCGCTGCAGCAGACGAACTGAACTTTGACCTCATATTCATTAGTCCAATCAAATGCTTTATTTATACACAGAGAACCTCCTTTGAGACCAGGGTCTCTTTTACAAGGGAGCCCGGAGCACAGCAACGAGGAGATAGAAAAGCACAATAAAACAATTCCATAAATACACAATCGTTTCATTTCAAATCCAATGCGCTGGACTACAGAGCCAAAAAAAAAACAAAAAAGCGTCTGTCCAAACACTTACAAACTGCACTGCATGTTCAGTGGTCTGATGCTGTCACTCAAATAAAACAGGAGCATCCTCTTACGCGCACACTCATACGATGAGTATAGTACCTTATCAGATCTGTGTTCTGTAGTTGCTCCAGCGACCTTCGGGGTATGAGCTTATCGTACGTCGCTTAAGAGCGATACGAGTGGATAAAAGCGTCTGCCGAATAAACATAACGTAACGCTCTGCCGCACCGTAAGTTACTGTGGGGGGGGGGCGGGGGGAGTACGATATACTCCTCGGATCTTTGCGTCTGTTTGATGAGGAAAGTGTTCCCGGGGCGCCGCGAGCGCACACAGTTAGCACGTAGTTAGCACACAGTTAGCACGTAGTTAGCACGCGGTGTAATAACGAACCGCGGCTCCCGCGCGTAGCCGTTAGCGGCGCTGCGATAGGCTATTAGCGGGTTTTCCGCGGAGGCCAAGCCATGCGGCGGAGCCTGCAATCACGGTCTCCCCCCGAACCCCCCCCCCTCCCTGGAGCTCATCCACGCTCAGCCCACCCGGTCAATCACTGGCTGCTCTCTGTGTGTAATCTGTAATTGATATAATCGTTCGTTTTCACTTTTTAAGCTGATTACTCTGGAGTACCACTTAACGTTTTTCTTTCGGAGAACGGGGGAAAAAAAAAAAGATAATGATAATAATAACACAGAACCTGACGCCACGTAGCACGGCGCTACGATGACAGCTGCTGCTGATGGCCGGTGAAGACAGCCGCGGGCTTTTATTTTGACATCTTAATGAAGCCGTAACGACTCGTTCTCAACAGGCGGATAAATCGGAGTCACCGCTAACTCGACGCGTGCTGTAATTGTGATTGCTCTTACCCCCCCCCAAAGCACACAAATCTTTAAAGGGGGGGGAGGGGGGAGAGGGGGGTTGTCTGGCTGACTGGGATGTGGCAAGACCCCAGCTATGAATCTTATCCAAGGTACTTGTCCTTCTAGCCACTCACAGTGTAAGATCATTTTGAGATGACCGATTTTCATGTTTTTTCCTCATCGCAGGTCAGGTCTCGATAAACATTCATATAAACATTGATATCAATGCACAGAAATATGCAACCAAATATCAATCTAAGTGGCAAAGAGCCAGCTTTGTCTGCTTTCATTTCAGTGTGATTACTCGGCTTCAGATTCCCTAAAAAATACAGGCCGGCGTTGACTATCACCGTTTGCCAGAATGCACTTTTTCATATTGATTCTGCGCTTGATAATTGTCTCAAAATGCAAACAGTCATCTAATAATCTCACAATACGATCAGTTAACACAAGGCTATTGCCTAGGCCGGGGGGGAACCCAACCCTGTTCCCAGAGATCTACAGTCCTGCATTTGTTTCCATTTCAACCCTAATTTGGCACACTTGATTCTACTAATTAGCAGCTGAAGGAGATCTCAGGTTCAGGAGTGTGCAGTCTTATCTGAAAAGGCCCAGTATGGGTGCAGGTTCTGTTTGTCTGTTCTTGTTTTTCTTCCAAGCCCTACCACACCTGATTCGGCTTATCGTGCTTTTGACTGAAGACCATGATTAGTTAAATGGTTGAATCATGTGTCGTAGTGCTGGTCTAAAAAACAAAGACCTGTACCCACACCAGCCCTTTTCTAAAGATCTGACACCCCCTGCTCTAGCTGTTGAATGAGGCGTGGCTCTGTTTGGGTTGGGGTGAAAACGTGCGGGACAGTAGATCTGCAGGAACAGGGCTGGGCAGCCCCGGTCTGGACTGTATATTATAGGTATGAGGAGTCTGGAAAGTCGGTTCACTTTGCTGAAAGTATCACATGTACATCATACACCAAATTAAGCATTTCGGCAGACACTGTCTTTTGAATGTTAACTGTCTGAAACTGCCGAGGTCTGTTTTGACCAGGAATAGCAAAACAGACTGGGGTCTGGTGCTGTCTCTCCCAGACACAAAAAAAACACATATGCACACCTAAATATATGCTGTCGAATAATAATACACACAAACGCACACACACACACACACACACTTGCACGCACACAAACACATAAACGCACGCACACACACACACACACACACACACACACACACACACACACACACACACACACACACACACACTCAATGAGAGTACAGTATGATTCAGGGCCATATGCCTACCCTCAACTACTCTGAGGTTCTCTTTGGGGTGTAAATCCCTACGCGATGCATTTGCTTGCTATACGCCCTAATCCAGAGCAATTTACAGTCTGCATTTTGGCACAACTAGGTGTTTAGTGCAGGAATTTCCGAAAAAGCACCTCAATCAAGAGTGGTGGCAGCAGTGCTCCTTCTTGGATTCAAACCTGCAATCTTTTGGTGGCACAGCCAACCCTTTAACCACACCACAGGGCTGATCTGTATGACTTGTGGCAGACAGTAAAAATGGAACATTCATATAAAAACTGAAGGGAGTGTAAACACTCTCTCTCTCTCACACACACACACACACACACACACACACAGTCCATGTGGCTGTAATCCACCTCCTCTGAAACACACACACACAATACTCTCTCTGAATGAACACGGGTGCTCAAGAACGACAGCAAAGCCAGCAGAGTCTGGGACCAAAAGAGCACGGAAAAAGACACACCTGGGGAAAAAAGGGATGCCCAGATCTGGCCTGTGGGTTTTGGAGGCCCCCGAATGTTCCTGGGGCTCTGAAAGCTCTCCAACATGAGTCACTCTCAGGAACCTTCCTGCAGAAAAGCCCGGGTCTCCGTCCACTTAGAGACGCACTGGAGCTGCCCCGCCCCTCTCCCACTGCCCTGCCCCTCTCCCACCACCTGCCCCGCCCCTCTCACTGCCCCGCCCCTCTCCCACTGCCCCGCCCCTCCTCCCACTACCCCGCCCCTCTCCCACTGCCCCGCCCCTCCTCCCACTGCCCCGCCCCTCTCCCACTGCCCCGCCCCTCCTCCCACTGCCCCGCCCCTCTCCCACTGCCCCGCCCCTCTCCCACTGCCCCGCCCCTCTCCCACTGCGCAGAGGCTCGCATACGAGCGCATCACCAGGCCAGGCTCTGGGGCATTCTAAAACAAACTGTAACCGGTGTCACATGAGGCAGAGCGAGAACATTAACAAGAGCCAATCAGAGCCCAAAAGATCCCTGATGCCCCCCTCTCTCTCTGCTCTGCACCAATCAGCTTTGGACTTTTATAAGGTCCTTTTGTAGTTTTTTTTTCATATATATATTTTTTTTTGTAGTTTTGCAAATACACATCTTGATTTTTTTTCATTAATTACTAAAACCAAAACAAAATCAAAGATGATCCATGACAGCCGGTTTTCCCAAAGGATGCCGCGACCCAGATTTTCTTTTTGGTTTCATGTTCTGACTCTTTGTACTACTCTGCCAAAAGCCATTAGGCAGAAATCATCTACAGACAATTTTTGTGAAAGTTGCATATTTCAAACAGCATTAAGACCGCCTGAGAACGACTCTGCCTGCTTTATTGTAGTTTTTATTTGGATTTCTTCCCTTACTCTTTCTTATGAATCATGTTTTACTACACTGCTATTTTTATGTTTGTACTTTTTTTACTCCCAAGTTTTTATTATTATTTTTATCCTGAGTCTACCCTTGCAAATCACAGCGCTTGTTTACAACCTGTTTTCATGGCTGTTTGAGAACATACAGCCATATATGCTATACAGAATTATTATTACTATGATGATGACGATGATTATTATTATTATTATTATTTCTGTAATTGTGGCGCAGGGGAGTGTGACAGAGGATCACACTCCAGATGTACCCCTCCAGCCCTACGGCAGGACTATCGACCTCCGCCCCGGAAAATCCACGGCGTTCCCGCAGCATTCCGGCAGCATTCCGGCAGCGTTCCCACTCTTCCCTCCTGGTCTCTCCTCCTCCGCCGCGCCGGAGCCGGCTCTCCTGGGAGCGTCGGGCCTGTTGCCATGGCAGACCGGGCCCTGACAGCGCTGCCGGAACGTGACGCGCCGCTGACAGGTCACCTGATGCAGACAGGCACCCGGGGGGGACCAATCGTCTGCCCTGGTTATCGCAGCCCCGCCCCTTTTCTGAGTTCGCCCTATCGCTGAGCCGAGGCGTGCGACCGTCTAGCAGGAAGCTCGTCTCCACAGTCTGCAGACACTCCTCCCCCTCAGACCCAGCATTGCAGCGTCTCCGCATGCTTTCAGCGGCCTGGCTCCCACGCATGTGTGTGTGTGTGTGTGTGTGTGTGTGTGTGTGTGTGTGTGTGCGTGTCAGACTGTGTGTATGTGTGTGTGTGTAAGCGTGTGAGCGTATGTGTGTGGGTGTGTGAGACTGTGCATGTGTTTGTGTGTGTATGTGTGTGTGAAACTGTGCAAGTGCGTGTGTATGTGTGTGTGCGTGCGTGTGTGTGTGCGTGCGTGTTTACGTGAGTGTGTGTATGTGTGTGTGCGTGTGTGTGCGTGCGTGTGCGTGTGTATGTGTGTGTGCGTGCGTATGTGAGTGTGTGTATGTGTGTATGCGTGTATGTGTGTGTGCGTGCATGTGTGTGTGTGATACTGTGCGTGTGCGAGTGCGTGTGTATGTGTGTGCGCGTGGGTGTGTGTGTGATACTGTGCGTGTGCGAGTGCGTGTGTATGCGTGCGTATGTGAGTGTGTGTATGCGTGTGTGCATGCGTGTGTGTGCGTGTGTATGTGTGTGTGTGTGCGTATGTGAGTGTGTGTATGCGTGTGCGTGTGCGTGTGTGTGATACTGTGCGTGTGCGAGTGCGTGTGTATGTGTGTATGTGAGCGTGTGTGCGTGTGTATGTGTGTGTGCGTGCGTATGTGAGTGTGTGTATGTGTGTGTGCGTGTGCGTGTGTGTGGGTGTCTCATCTTTCCAGAGCCTGCTGGGGCCCAGCTGTTTCTGCGTGTAGGAAGGTGTCTGGGAAGATGAAAGAGGGAAGGAAAACAGATCCGTGCTCTCCCGACACTGCGAGAACCACCACATTCCCAGAATGCACCGGGAGCACGAGAGGAAGAAATCAAAGCAACGATCCACGCTCCCTCGATCTGCATTTCCCCCGGGAGCGCCGGGGTATCAGAGTGCATTGTGGGAGGTGGGCAAAAAAACAGCAAAAAAAAATCAACACCCTCCAGAATGGCGGCCCGCGTCTCCAGCAGCCGTGTGATAAATCGCTGCATTCTGGGTAATTCGATAAAAGACTTCTCGGGTTTCAGACACTGAAGAATGACTACAGGAAACAACGACCGCGGAGAACGATGATGAATTCACGAGAGGCCTCGCTAAAAACATTTTTTTTTTTTATCATACTTATTTTATCAACTTCCCCCCGAAATGTCAGCGACCCACGCTCACGCTAAGCAGACGCCTCCTGAGGGGAGAGACGGCTTCCTGTTGGCGGGGGGGGGGGATAAATTCACATTTTAGCGCCATTCGGGGGCCGGGCCTTCCCCCTCGCCCCCCCACCGGGGTCCTCTCTGAGCCGGGCGCAAGAACAGCAAAATTTACACTGAAGAACAAAACCATTGATTTTCTCTCCTTCTTCACCGCCCCACCCCCCCCCCCCCCACCCCCTGTTTTTTTAAACAAACTCAAGGTTACGGTTTCATTTCTTTTGAACAGCAGACAGAGACAGATGTAACTGCCGCTAATTGCATGTAGCCAGGCGTGGGGAGTACGGCTCTGTTCGATCCGCGTTTTTTATCTTCCGTTATGCCGAGTGCCGCAGGGCCTTCTTAAATCAGCCCTTTATTCTCTCTCTCTCTCTCTCTCTATCGCTCTCGCTCTCGCTCTCAATTCCTCTCTCTCTACTTCTCTCCTCTTCTGTGTCATCTGTCAGAATGTCTCCCCGCGTAAAAAACAAACACACTCAAGCGACTGTCTTGATGAAGGGCGATGCGTAACTCGACGCTGTTTGTTTTTTTTCCCCGCTTAAATGAGTTCGCTTCCCCAACCCGCTGAATTTAGCTGGGTTTCCCCGATCCCCACCTCCAAATACGCACCGGTACTGACCCACGGGTAAGCTCTGCGCTTCCACGAAAGTGCTCCAGAGCACTGGAAGATTCTAGAATACAACGTTTCATGGAGAGCCACCTGCACGCTTCCAAAGAGTTAAGAAAAGAGTTGCTCCCGTCCAATCGCGGGCAAGTTAGGGCCCAGCACTGAGAACAGCAACTGAACCGCATGTCAGTGTTCTAACAGTGCCTCTTATGACATCACAATGGTTTATTGTTTTTTTTCTTTTCCGCAAGACTAATCACCTTTCATCTTCCATGCCTCTTCCTGAATAATCCAGCCAATCTGGATTCAGAAACCCCACCCCCCCCAGGAACAAGCTGGCGTTGAAAGAGGTGGGACAAATCCAACCCCCCCCCCCCCGACTGCTGAATTTTATGAGAAAGCAATTCTCTCACAGCGGCATTCATTTCTGCAGTACTGTCGCCATGGATGCTTGCCATGGGGGGAGGGGGAAGGGGGGGGGGCGGTGGATATGCTTTTGGTCTCAGCACCCACTGGCACCATGCCCAACTCTCATCTAGCCAATGCCTTCCTCAAGCACGTTTGAAATATTAGAACAATCCAATCTGAATAATGAGCACTTTATGTATCTGTAGAACAATTTCAGTCACATCAGTGCATATATCAAGATCGACTATAGGCCTAAGATACAAAAGTGGTCCGATGGTGGGTGTGCGCTCCATGGCCAAAAGTGTGTGGACACCTAACATCCTACATATCATCCAGAATTATGGGCATTCATATGGAGTGGGTCCACCCTTTGCTGCTTTCCAATTCATCCCAAAGGTGTTGGGTAGGGTTGAGGTCAGGGCTCTGTGCAGGCCAGTCAAGTTCTTCAACGCCGATGCCCGGGGGCACTGTCATGCTGAAACAGGAAAGGGCCTTCCCCAAACTGGGCCTTCCCCAAACTGTTGCTACAAAGCCGGAAGCCCACGATTGGCCAAAAACATCACTGCGTTAAGATTTGCCTTCACTGGAACTAAGGGAACTAGCCCAAACCGTGAAAATCAACCCGATACCAAGGGGTGTCCAGCTACTTTTAGTCAAATAGTGTAGGTGAATGGATCTGACTCAAGGTCCTGTCTCCCATCCGAGAGCGTAACAACATCAAGCCTCTCCACCAGCCTGTTTATTATCACATAGCGGAGGCTAACGTCTCCAACAACTGAGCCAGAATCAGTTCACCCATCCATGATCCTAACTCAACCTCATTAGAAAACCTTGTGGGGGTCATGATGAAGGAAGCAGGCATCTCTAAACCCCCCTCAAATATCTGGAAGTGGCTCGTTGATTTATAACTAATTGTAGCATTCTGGTATGGAGAGTAAAATTCTTTGATTGGTTCACACATTGACAGCACAGAATAACTCCAGATGAAGAACTCATGTCCCCACGTCTAACTGGGACTGGGGAGGTCCCTGGAAATCTAATCAACATGGGTCACCTGAAGAGAGAAGGTCTAACAGGGTCAACATCAACGTTCAGTGTTCCAAAATCAAGAGGACGACTGTCGATTTTTCCCCAAGGGATTTTCCCGTGGAATGTGTTTATGTTGGAGCCATCTAGACCGATAGAGATTTATGTTACTCACCAATGACTGGCTGTTAATATGATTCGAGAACAGGCACACATTTCCATTCTGCCGAAAAAACTTTGCTAACCCTTTAAGGTGTGAGATCACAAATACGTGATTAGAATGTTCTCAACTGAACATTCTGATGCTGATGCAACAATCGTTTCTGGCAACTGACGGAAACGGAAGTTCTAGAACTTTGGAAAAAAAACATTAATAAACAAACATTCCAAAAAAAAAAATCCTGACACTTCAAGAGGGTTAAACAAGCACAAACACCACAGCACCACGTCGCCTCTAGATCCTCGGGCGAAGGCTCCCCGCTTATTTTCAAAGTACAAAGCCGATAAGCCAAGGAACAGCTATCAAAGTACCATGCCGTTTCTTCGAAATCCTGCACTCCGCTTCCCCGCCTCGCTATCTCTCTCTCTCTCTCTCTCACTCTCTCTCTCTCTCTCTCTCACTCTCTCTCTCTCACTCTCACTCTCACTCTCACTCTCACTCTCACTCTCTCTCTCTCTCTCTCACTCTCACTCTCACGCTCTCTCTCGCTCTCTCTCTTTCTGAAAAGATACTCCTCTCTCTGTAAAGATACTCTGCTGATACGGCCTCCAGCGGGGAACAGGCGTTTGTGGTAAACGGAAGGGTTCCCGGCTATTAATAGGTCACGCGCTGAGAAGTGTGTCAGGAAGGCCGCCGGGGGCAACCGCGGCGCAGGCGTCCGCTCGACCGCGCCGACCTCCTCGAACCCGAGGTCAAGCCCGGGGGCGCCCCCCAGAGAGCGTCGCTGCGCAGTGCAGCCTCAAAACGCATTCTACAGACAGAGCGAGAGCCTGGGGTTCAACTACACAAGTGCGCCCCCCTCCCCCCCTCCTCCCGCATCCTCCACACCAGCCACAACAAATTCCGTAAAAAAAATACGCTCACAAGGCGAAAAAACCTTACAACCTCTGAGAGATAACTCCAGGCACACCAGACTGAAACCATTCTCTTTTTTTTTTTTTTTTAAAACAAAAACAACAAAAAACAAAAACAAGACCCATCGGCTCAAAAAAAGGAAAAAAAAACAGAAACCGCGCCACCGAGGAGCAGCGGGGAGAAGCAGAGAGGGCGGGGTGGGGCGAGAGGAAGGCGGGAGGGAGGCGCTTTTTGGCGGGAAAAAAGCGGGGGGGAAGAGCTCACCAGGCCGTCGCAGTTGCTGATGGCGACGGACGCGCCGCTCACTCCGCTGACGTCGCCCACGTAGAGGCAGTCGGCTCTCAGCGGCTCGCTCCGCGTCCCCTCGCCCCCGCCGCCGCCGCCGCCGCCACCGACGCCGTCGCCGTCGTCGTCCTGCCACTCCACCTTGGCCCCGGGCGCCACCAGCCGCGCGTTCTGCCGCAGGCGCAGGTGGAACTCCCGGCCGAAGACCGTGACGTTGTAGAAGAGCCGGCCGCCGCCGCCGCCGCCGGCGCCGCCGCGCCCTTCCTCCTCATCCTCCTCGTTGTCCTCCTCCTCCTGCTCCGTCCCCCGGTGCTCCGCCGCTCCCGTCTCTCTCCGCCAGCGCCTACGGGGCTGCCCGCCCGAACGGCCGGCCGACACGACGTGCGACAGGAACCTGCCCTCAGCGTCTGTGCTCACCGGCCTGACCAGTCCATACTCCCCCAGCACCTGCTGCAGGGAGCCTGGGAGAGAGAGAGAGAGAGAGAGTCACACACACAGTCCATACTCCCCCAGCACCTGCTGCAGGGAGCCTGGGGAGAGAGAGAGAGAGAGAAGAGAGAGAGTCACACACACAGTCCATACTCCCCCAGCACCTGCTGCAGAGAGCCTGGGGGAGAGAGAGAGAGAGAGAGTCACACACACAGTCCATACTCCCCCAGCACCTGCTGCAGGGAGCCTGGGAGAGAGAGAGAGAGAGAGAGAGTCACACACACAGTCCATACTCCCCAGCACCTGCTGCAGGGAGCCTGGGGGAGAGAGAGAGAGAGAGAGAGAGAGAGAGAGAGAGAGAGAGAGAGTCACACACACAGTCCATACTCCCCCAGCACCTGCTGCAGAGAGCCTGGGGGAGAGAGAGAGAGAGGAGTCACACACACAGTCCATACTCCCCAGCACCTGCTGCAGGGAGCCTGGAGAGAGAGAGAGAGAGAGAGTCACACACACAGTCCATACTCCCCCAGCACCTGCTGCAGGGAGCCTGAGAGAGAGAGAGAGAGAGAGAGAGAGAGAGAGAGAGAGAGAGAGAGAGAGAGAGAGTCACACACACAGTCCATACTCCCCCAGCACCTGCTGCAGGGAGCCTGAGAGAGAGAGAGAGAGAGAGAGAGTCACACACACAGTCCATACTCCCCCAGCACCTGCTGCAGGGAGCCTGGGGGAGAGAGAGAGAGAGAGAGAGAGAGAGAGAGAGAGAGAGAGAGAGAGTCAAACACACACACACACACACAAGCTGCAGGGAGTCTGAGGGAGAACGAGAGAGAGAGAGAGTCAAACACACAGTCCATACTCTCTACACCTGTGCACACATATTTGTGCGCAGACACACACACACAGGTGCACACACAGACACAGGCACATGCATACACACATGCAGGCACACACACAAACCCACACACACACATGCAGGCACACACACACAAACACACGCACATACACAAAATACATACATATAAATACACACACACTTTTCACTTCTTCATTGGAGTCTGCTGTTGCACATAAAACAAAGGGCCCCAACTTTTTTTAAATGTCAGGGACATCTTAGTAACACAAGCGAATGTGCAGACACAAACACAGATGTTTAAGCAGGTGCAGTCCTCACACTGGCAGACAAGCATTCACACTCACATGCATACATACATACATACACATAAAATCAAGCATAACTTTATCTTCATATATCTTCAAAGCAGTAAAACGATTAAAGATCTGCAGTCATGTAACCTCCTCTTTCACCAGATTGTGACCAGTTCTTGTACCCTGCAACAATCACACTTTTCTCTATAAAACAAACGAAAGCAAGGTGCAATACACAAGGTGCAAAAAATACTTTGGAAGGTGAAAAACGTTCCTGAAGTACTACTGGCCCCTGAAAAGAAAACATTCAGCCTATTTACAAAGCAACCACACTTTGCCTCTCCAGGCAGGAAAAAAAACCCGGAAAAATATAAATATAATCTCACTTATTTCTGCTTGTGTATGTCACTTTTGCGCGCCCAGAGAGCATCTGGAAACCGAAAAGCCAATGAGATCAAGGTGATAATTGCGGTTCTTACGCGCTGAATAATGTTTTTTCTCACCGGCAGAGAACAACCGGGAGGGAATAAAAAGATCGCTTCCCCCCTGTAGAATGCAGAACTGAGACGTACCTGCGTGTTCGGTTTACTAAAACGACGAGTCTACTAATACTGCTAAGCAAAAAAACAAAAACAAAAAAAAAACAAAAACAAAGGCCTACCCTAAGTACACTGCTACAGTATTAATGATATTTAAACAATTACAATAATCGGACAGCTGAATTTCCCTCGGGATTAATAAAGTAACTATCTATCCATCCATCTATAATAATAATAAAAAATAATACGTTTTTATTTGATTCTTACAAATAAATTAATCAGTAATATCTATTTAATAGTAAAACAGGAAAGCATTTTCATGTTTTTATTTTTACAAAAACTGTATTTCTAGCATAATTCCTATTTTTCAATTAGGCGTGCCTGATGTCAATTTTTATTTTTATTATTATTTCGAAACAGCGGAATCATTACTTCAAAGGTGTGGCAAACTGCTTAAATCAAAACAACGCTTCCAATCGTAAACACGCTTCCACTTTAACGTTGCTGCGATGGTAATTAGCAGATTTAACATCCAACTCAGAGCATCAAACGGCAGTAAAAACTAACTCGAAAGGTGCCAAATTCACACCCAGCACGCGGAGATGCTCTTCCAGCGCGAGAGAGAAACACGGGCAAGCGTTCACTATAATGCTTCTTTTTTTCCCCAGACCATTTTTAGAACCTACTGACAGCATGCCATTCCGTGTTAAGTAGATATGAAATGTAAAATAAAGCGTCAATACTTTTATTCTTTGACGCCGATAATTCTTACTATTATCTCCATAGTTTACAAGGGCAACATTTATTTCAAATACGGGGAATTGCTCGTATCTACTTCAAGTGAGGAGCTGTTATAATAATGTTACATATATGCATGTACACGTAGATATAAACAGAGGCGCGTGTTTGATGTTATCCGTGTTTATTATAAAATAAGAAATGATGTTACCCTGTAGGTTATCAACTCGCATAAGTATGTGATTATCTTCTTCAAAGAATTCAGTTACTAATAAAGAAAGTTTGGCAACACGAAAAACCCTTCGGGTTATTTTGTGCAACTTAAGTAGTTTCGCTTTGTTGCTGAAACAGCTGTAGAGTCCACGCTGGAAACGCAAGACGAAAAAGAAGGGAAATGTGATTAATAATCGATGCCATGCTACTCTTCCGTTCTGCGACCAATCGATAGCAGTCATCACAATCATGATAAATGGGGTTGCCCCTCGGCACGAGCAGTAGGCTAACCGAATTAGTTGCAATTTTAAAAACAAAAACTGAATCACGCGCAGAAGTACACAGTTGATAACGCTTTGGCTGCTGAGGGGATGTGGAAAAAAATGCACGCTTCGCAACGAAGGCTGATGACATGGCATACTACAGCAGACACAAGAATTTCCTGGGAAAGTCCTGGGAATCGTGGAAAAAAACTTAACATTTAAAGACTAAAAAGTTGGAAAAGGTGTCTGAATTACTGTCTACAAAATTATACCGGGTGAGTGGCAGAGGGTGGACGCGGATAGCAGGTAGCTTCACCTTAAGACTTCACGTAAATACAAAGTGCAAACGTATAAACAATCCCACGTACCTACGCTACTGGCGATATAGAGACCGTTCGTGTGCAGAAATAACGGCAAAATAATTAAGAATGCCAATCCAGGCGCAAGATCCATGGCAGCTCCGAACTGCGCACGTGAGAGAGACGGACTTTGGGATCCAGTGTGGTAAAGTTCCCTGCGACCAGCAATCCGCCACACCAGCAACAGAAGCCCGCAACTAACTGCAAAGTGCACCGAGAGAGGACGCGCTCCTCTCTCTCTCTCTCTCGCTCTCCCCTCCTTGCTTGCGCTCTCTCTCTCTCCCCTCCTTGCTTGCACTCTCTCTCTCTGCCTCTCGCGCTCTCTCTCCTCCTTTGCTTGCGCCTTCCGATTACTCCCGAGTCCACGCGCACACGCGCCCACACATTATCTCAGGCGGAGCAGGGGGGGGAGCGGAGATGGCAAGAGAACGCCTCGCGGAACTGAAAGCTCAAGGGCGTGTTGCGCGTGAAGTCACACTGATTGACAGATCGCTGACAACTTAGCAGAAGTGACGGAAAATACAATTCGTCGCTGCCGATACAGGGAAGTTGTAAATGTTCGTTATACATGTTAGCAATGCTACTCCCTTTGCACCGTTTTTGCTCAACCGGCGCCTCACAGGACGCTTATATACGTTCCCCTCCTCGGGTTGCGCCCGTGAGCACGCAGTTCTGCATCGCTTGCATAAAGTTCTCGTCTCTCGCCTTTCTTGGCACGGCTCTGGAAAAGCGAAACTATTGGTGCAAGAGCTCCCCCTGCGTTTCTAAATGGAACTCACACACTCTGAAAATAACGGGTTCGGCGAAGTTGTGGCAATGGGCAGTCGATTCAATAAACTGTATCATCATCAGCATTATTATTATTATTATTATTATTATTATTATTATTATTATTATTAATAATAATAATAATAATAATAATAATAATAATACAGCTCTTTTTTATTTTATAAAAGACCTTAAGTGTAAACCATCAGTTCAGCTCTTCAGTCACGATAAAATAAAATCTCCGTTTGTTTGGTTTGGTGACGGGCACCTCTGCAGTTTGCAGGGATTCCGCCCAACGTTCAAAACGGCTCCTCCCACCGCGTGCCTCTGTCTTATCCGTTCAATCGTTCGGATTGTGACGGGAGACTTCGTGAGCCCCCTCTGTCACCAGTGACCTACTAAATGGTAAATGGACTGCATTTATATAGCGCGTTTATCCAAAGTGCTTTACAAGTGATGCCTCTCATTCACCCATTCACACACACACTCACACACCAACGGTATACAGTAGGATCATGCATAAGTCCATTCAGTGGTGGGGCCCGATGTGAGATCCTTTCACGGGGCCCAAAATGACTGGCAGCGCCCCTGCATGTGTGGGTGTACATCCTCCCCGTAGGGTCTGGGTCTGGGGGGGTCCCGTGGAGTGACAGCACTGTCGGTGGCAAGTTCCCCGTACCTGCCAGACTGAGCTCCTGTAGTTTACCCATCTCCCCCTGGGAGGCGGGGCGTCGCCGGCCCCCCTGCAGAGGAAGGCCACGCCCATCCCTCAGCTGCGTCTGCGTCATCTCAGCATGTCTGTCCGCAGCTGCGTCGGGGACATAAATTGTCACCTCTGGGTCCGACGCGGTGCGGGGCGGGGCGGCGCGGGGCGGGGTGGGGGGGGCTCCCCCGTGTCAGCGGGATGAAACATGGCGGCGGCGGCGGTGGCGGCGGATTTCATGGCGCCCGCCTCGGTCTGAAACGTCGCCTCTCTCTCTCCTACGCGCCTCTTCCCTCTCGGCCCGCGAGAAACGGCGCCATCGCCGGCCGTCTGCTCCCGGCCGCCCGCGCGTTGCCATGGAGATACCAAGCCCCTTCGCAACCCCGGCAAAGTGCGGCTCCCAGACTGATGAACGGTTCAGTGATACCCCCCCACCACTCCCCCACCCTCCCCACCTCAGATCTCTGTGTTTGTGTATGATATTGCTGGGGAGGGGGAGGAGGAGGAGAGGGGAGGGGAGGGGGGCTGGAGGATTTAGCGGCAGGGCTTGTGAACTGAGGACGGGCTGGAGCCAGGCTTCATCTGTGCTCGAGCAGCGTGTACTTCTGGGAAAAAAAAAAAAAGAAGAAATGAGGGAAAAAAAAAAACCCTCAAATCTTCATCTGACACGCAATTGGAAAAGTGGATAGCTGTTATGTTGTGTTAATATTTAATACTGCAGTCACTAATCTGTAACAGATGCAGGTTTAAATCAAGAAAACAGACCAGAGGCACTGATGCAAAATAAAAAACAAAAAAAAAAGACAGATTGGCCGATTTTGTATTTATCATATTACTCCGTAGTACGATACTGTTTGGAAAGGTTGAAAAGATTACCCTTTGCCAGTCGTATTGTTCCAGAACGTGGTTTCATCTTTTTAAAAGATCTGTGTGACAGATCGCCGAGACTCGAATGGTGGAAACGTGCATCGATACTGCAAAAGCGTGCAGGAAGAGGTGCTTCGCCCGCCCTGTCTGCGTATCCCTCCACGGCCCTGTTTACAAGGCATGCGTGACTGCGCACACACGCAGGTTATCTGCAAAACGAACGGTGACCCCCGTTTTTCTACCTTTCTGTTAATGATTATGCCCCTTTATTTCTCCTCTGTTTGCTGCAGTTTAGTGTTGTGTAACTGAAAAAAAGGGGGTTTCTCACCAACCTCAGGACTAATTTAATTAAATTTAATTTGTTAGTCTATGTGACAGGGTCAGTGCACATTAATGACATTTCTGTAAACGTGCCAGAGGTTTTTCACCTGTAGTCCCCACGGGCTACGTGTTTTGGCCGTGGGAGGAAACTCACGTGAGCGTGGGGAGAACATGCAAACTCCACACACTCCGGAGTGCCGTAATACCTCCCCATCAGTGTGCCATTATTACCTCCCGTGGCTCCTACTTAAAAATAAGGCCCCTCCGCACACCGTCATTAGACTGCACGAGAGGGCTGGAGAGGCGCCAGATGGGACGCCTGCGCAGCCAACCCAAAATGGCCTCACAGCGCCAGCGGAATGTGTCGTCAGAGTTACAGCGTGACGCGGCAGCAACGTCGTGAGCTGGCGGGGTACGGCTTTTTTTGCGGGGGCAGTGTAGTGTAAACGGTCAGGGTTTGGGCTGGGCTTGTACCTGAAAGGCTGTGGGGAAATCTGATTCCCAGATGGGACGGGCGCTTGGTACCCTTGAGAGAAGTACTTAACCTGAATCGCATCAGGGAAATGTCCAACCATATAAATGTCACGTATCTAAAAATGCAGGCTGTGCAAGTTCTTCTAGATAAAAAGCACATATATATATAATATAATATAAAATGTAGTTGCTGGCCTTCCCAGGTAGTGCCGAATAAATATGTATGATGGGTTACACAAGAGATGGAGTACGGCAAGACGTGTTCCCGCCCTCCGCGCTGTCCGTCACTTTGCTCGACCTATCAGAGTGGGGGAACTCTATGGGCAAGGCCCTCTCTTCCTTCCCATGATCCCTTGGCGGCACCCTTGCCCTGATTCCCCTGTAGTGTGTAGCGGAACTTGTGCTTGACCAATGAAAGCACCAACAAACTCACCCACCTCCCCCGGAGGACAGCACGGGTAGAGAGAGCGGAGCCCACGGCGAGCGTCCGGACGGACATTCAGCTGCAAGCGTTCCCGAAACGCCCGCCCCGACAGGATTGGCTCGTCGGCTCACAGTGTTCTTGGCGTCACCGTCGGCAACACGTGTCTCCAATTTCTCATTTTGAAGAGCTTATTAATAACATTTCTGGATTTAATTTTGAAACGCTTATTAACTGTCCTGCCCCCCCCCCCCCCACCCCCACCCACATCAAAATACTAAAATTGATTTCAAGCTCTCTGCTTAGATTATACACATTAAAGGATAACTAACACAGGGGTCATTTGAGTCCTCTCCTTGGAGGCTACAGTTCAGCTCTCTCACACACACTATTCCCCCCCCCTTCCTCCCCCGTGCCCCCACCCCCCCACCTGCTTTGGACAAGCCAGGGATGGTGCACTGGTTAAATTAAGGTAATTACAGGCGGAATCAGGTCACTGAGCGCTCAGCTGGAACTGAAGCCTGCAGACCGCAGGCCTCCTCAGAGCCGAGCGCGAGCAACCGTGTTTCAGCACCGAGGGCTGCTGGGTAATCAGAGAGAAACCCCAGGTGCCCTCTGAGGACTCCAGTACGAGGGCATCGTGTCCGAGGCAGAGCGAGAAGGTTACTCTGCGCGGAACACTTGTCCTTAAAAGACGCGCTTACATCCTCCCTATTCGAATAAGAAAAAAAAAAAAAAGAAAGAACCTTTTTCGAAAACCGCCAACGTGTTTTTCTTTTTCTTTTCTGCTTTCCCCGATCGAACAGCACGGAACAGATTAGCAACACAAACACAGCCGTCAGGGTTGTGCAAGACGGTCCCCAACACTCGGGGAGAGTTCGGAACGAGAGACTTCAAAAAGATGGCTGAACTCCCGCTGAACTCCCGAAACCGAGAGGCGCCGCTGCCGCCACCGCCCTCGCCTGCGTGCGGACGGGGCCCCGCGGGCGCAGGACCGTCCCGCCAAAACGGGCGCGCGTCACGGCGGCGGTTGAACACACGCACCGCACGTTCGCCAAAAAAAAAAAACGCTCAAAGAGAGAAGCGGGGGGCGCGTGAGCGCTCCTTGTTTTTGTCTCCATCATCGGAGAATTCCATTCGACACAACTTCCGCCGCGTCCTGTCGCGTTCCAGACTTCCAGCGGCCGGACGTGCGTGAGATGGCGTCTGGTGCGAAAGGCACTTTGTTTTATCGCTTGTTTTTTTGGCGGCACATTAAACGCTCTGCGCTCGGCCTGTGCCTGGCCTGCGCTCGGCCTGCGCTGAAACACAGGGGCCCGAGGGGGACGCAAGGAGGAAGGCCTGCGCGCTGGAGTTCAGCTCATCGGCCCGACAAGAGGAGCGCTTATTTTACAAAAACCGCAGGCGCCCTGGCCTCACTACCGAGAGGACGGTCCTTCTTTTGTTGTTGTTCATTTACGAAAAAAAAACCCGAAACATTTATTCAGTGGATCGGGTGATTCAGATCGCCAGGCCAGTGGCTCGTGCTGGACCACAAGAGAAGAAGCACAACCCGTTCTACACCACCCCGTCAGCTCACCGTCGCCCCCTTGTGTCTGGGAGGTTTGACCCTGCAGATATCGGTCATCGAACCCTGTGTCCCGTAACCTTATTCTTGGGTCTCCAAGCTGTTCAAATAATTCACTGTCCCGTTACGTAGTGTCATAACAAGCACACTGACATCCGTAAAAGAACTTCCCCCCCTCGGCAAGGAGACGATGAACCAGACGGGCAAAAACAGCAGCGGTAACTATGGCGATCCACTGCCATGTGTTTATATCTGCAGTCCCAGGAGCCAATTAGAGCCGAATTAAGTGGCAGCTGAGGGGAAAAAAAAAAAAAAAAAGAGGCACTTGTTAGACCGGTCATATCTGCCGCGGACGGTGAGAGGCTGCCTACACGCGTGACGGAGGTCATCGTCCCAGAGCGCCGGGCGCGAGCGCGTGCGAACGCATTCTCATCTGCATGCTAATCAGCGAGGCCTGCGTTTCTGCGGGCCGAGGCCTGTTAAAGGCGCGGAGGACTTCGTATGCATATATACACACACGCGTGTCGGTTGGCCGCCGCGCGCATATTAATGAGATATCAATTTTAATGCGTAACCCCGAGGCTGTCCGGCGAGCGTGAGGGGCTCGGTCTGAAATGCGCCGGTCGTCCCTGCAGGGGTCAGGCGCACGAGGGCCGCTTCCTTCGCATGAATTTGCATACTTAACGAGCGGCAGGATGGGGGTTTTTTTTTTAATTTGACGCGCTTGCCCCCCTGAAAGGTTGCACCGGAGAGCCAGCCTGGTGGCCTGCTCCTGAGTGTGTGTGAGTGTGAGTGTGTGTGAGTCTGTGAGTTTTCGGGGGTTCTCTCTCTCTCACTCTCTCCTCTCGCTAATTCACACAAAAAGAAAGCAGCGCTGTAGAGTCATTACACACACGCTGTAGTTATGGGTCTAACTCGCAGGCAGAAATAATCATTACTCAGCAACGATCTCCAAAATTGCTGAGAGAGAGAGCTGGAGAGAGAGCCATAGAGCGAGATGGAGAGAGAGAGAGAGAGAGACGAGCAGAGCAAGTCAATCCCGTTTTAATAGTCAGGTATGACTCAGATTTAGGGTATATTTAAAACCCTCTGTGTTTAGTGTGATGAGAAGATAGTGTTGCCTGGTAATGCATGTGTGTGAAAGTGTGTGCGTGTGTGTGTCTAGACTAATACCTAGCTAATATTCAGCTGAAATATTTTCATGTATTTCATATTTATATGTACTCAAAAGTTTTTAAGTTAAAACTCAGTAGTTTTAAGAGTCATTGTTGTTTGTTCACATTTAGTAAAAGTCCAGGACTTCAGTCTGTCTAAGCAGAGAATGAAGAGCACCATTCTAACAAAATTCACAAAAAACACAGACAAAAAAAAAGCAGAGAAGCAACTGCTCGGGCATTTTTTTTTAAACGGTTACCTAACACACTGGTGCTTTGCCTGCATCCGAAGCGAAACATCTTACTCCAGCGTGCGAGAGGCACTGCTCTCAGAGGTGTTTGGGGGCGTTTAGTCTCGGAGAACGCTGCTGGAACATCGAGTTCTGTGTTCTCTGCGGGGGTCTGGTTTCAGGGTTGCGTCTCCCGTTTCCACGGACGCGGGGGAGGGGGAGGGGTGGGGGGATCTCCGGTGAAGCACCTGGCGGTTATGAAGGGGCCGTCGCCGCTTGATGGGAGTGTACAGCTGTCGATGCGACCGACCCTCCCGCCCCGCTGGGCCGAACGCGGTCCCCTGCTGCTTCCCTCCTCTCATCCTCTCCCCCGCCCCCGCCCCCACTCCCCCTCGACGGTTATCGACGCCGTCTGTCCCAGATCCTTCCCAGCGGGCCCTCTTCGTTTCTAACGGATACGGATCCTGCGGGAACACAAAAAAAATAAGGGTACGGAGTCCGTGCAACCCAAACTATGCCATGCCTCTAACGGGTCCTGTCAGGGGGAAAAAGGGGGGGGGTGTCCTCTGGAGCAGGACTGAAATGCTGGAAGGGTAACATGGCCCTGGGCGGGTCTTCTGTGCCATTGGGCTGTCACATGACAGGTCACATGACAGGTCACATGGGTCACCTACTGGTCACAGGCGCATAAAATAGTTTGAAAAGTGTTAGTGTTGGTCGAAACTTCAGAGTCAGCAGCACTACCAGAACAGCACTGTCAGACAGATACTACCAGAACAGCACAGTCAGACAGATACTACCAGAACAGCACTGTCAGACAGATACTACCAGAACAGCACAGTCAGACAGATACTACCAGAACAGCACAGTCAGACAGATACTACCAGAACAGCACAGTCAGACAGATACTACCAGAACAGCACAGTCAGACAGATACTAGCGGAACAGCACTGTCAGACAGATACTACCAGAACAGCACTGTAAGGAAGGTGATGCTGGAACAGTCCTAGTTGATGTTTTAAGAGTCCATATGCAAAAACAGAGTGGCACATCTTTGATTTCCGTCAAACATCTCTGCATTGACGTAGATGCAGTCGCCATCTAGCACACCTAGGAGTGTGTCTATTGTATTAGAGGTGCGCGGACAATGAGAGAATGCATTCATTTCTTGGATGATCACAGGATCATTTTAAAGTACATAGCCTACTGTTCTTAAGTATATTTTAAGAACATTTTCTACCCCCCCCCCGCCTTCCCCCCGTCTTCTGTTTGCCAGACTTACAGATCAGCCACTTCCTTCCTAACTCCGCTCCAGGTGAGAAGCCCGTCCTGTTAATGAAGTGTTAATTAACGGGGCACAGGTAACATGCACATCTCACCTTCCCCGAACGCGCCACAGGTCAGGCGGCAACCGGAAGGTGGTGGGGTTAGCGTTCGAAAAACCCAGAGAATACAGAGACACCGCCTGAAAAATATCGGCGAATCGAATTTACCCGTTCGGCTTTCGCGCCTCGAGTGACTTCCTGCTCAGTCCTCACCCTTCGGGGGCAGCTAATGGAGATTATTTAACTGGTGAGTTTTGCAGGTGCAAGTATAAGGTGTTATGCAGGAGTCGTAGACAGTCAGTCCAGCTACCGTCTGAAGAGATGAGTCTTCAGGCCACGACGGACCGCAGACTATATGTTGTTTTTATTTTATTGTCTTTGTTTTATTTCTACAATTTCTCTCAGAAAAAAAACGGTTCTTTGGGCTTGTCTCCATAGGGTAACCTATTTGCGCTCTCTACGAAACCCTCTACGGTAGGTGCACAGTAAAAGCTCCAGTGTTAATTCAGCTCTTAGCAGGGCACATATGAGTCCAATAGGGACCGTACGTACCCTGTAAGAGGTTACTTAACGCTGAATACTTGAATGTGTGTGAAAAGCGTGAAGAGCTCCAGATTGAACCGTTCTGCCAGATGAGGGACCCTTTGCACTCGCCAGGACTCCTATGGAGACACAGAGGAGCCCGCTGGAACCCCTTTCTTCCGAGCATGCAGTCGGCGGATTATTTTCGGTGAAAACTGAGAACGGCCCTCACGTCATCGTCCCCTATTATGCAGTAACGGTATCAACACGACCGGGAAAAACATGACCAAAAAAAAAAGAAAGAAAAATCTCGGAACGGCTACAATCTCCCGGACCGAATCCTAGAAACGCAACGGACAGCTGCAAAGCAGACGTGTTCGTAGCGAATGCTGGGGAATGCTCCAGGCTTGGCAGCGCACGGCGAAATCGCTGCACATACCGTTTTCGTTGGCATCGATGTCGTTATGAACTGCGCCCTCCTCACACAGTAAGCAATGCACAGACAGCCCTTCTCGAAATCGGCTCGTTTCAGAATAGACGCGCACCATACTGACGGGGATCTGATCCTAAGCCTGACAACAGCAGAGCCGCGTACGAGCGCCGCGATTGCTCAGAAGGTACCAGATTGTCCTGGCGTGCGAACGGGAGCCGAAGCCTGGCCGATGGCTTGATGTTTCCAAACAATGCCTCGCTGGTGTTGTGTGATCTGTTCGGAGCGCCTTCTGCGAACGCAGACGAGGCCGTCGCTCACAGACGCGGCGGGAGCCAACAATGCGCTCCATTGTGTACGCCTGCAGGGAGAAAGCCTCGCGTGCTCTAGCACACCGCTATCGCCCGAGGAGGGTAAGAATGGGCATCGCGTCTCCCCAGGTTCCAAACGGCTGCTCCGCGTCTCCACAGAGGAACCCTGTCTGGTTCATGGGTTCTCTGTCGGGCAAAATGGTTCAATCTGGCAACGTTCTCACACCTTTTCACACCTACCAAAGAGGGTTCCACAAAGAACTAAAAGAGGGGATCCTCAATGGAGACAAGCCAAAGAACCTTTTATTCCTCTGAGTGTGTACTGTCTGTGTTCACTGCGGTACAACTGTCCCTGTGGTGCCAGGATGGGGGGGGGGTTCCACACAGTGAAAATCGATCCTGACAGAGTACCTCTGACTCTGGTGAAGTATAGCCCAACCCGTGTTGAGTCCGTTATAACCTGAGAATTCTGCCTGGGCTGGCAGCAAAACTTCCCTCCTCTGGTCCCGTCAGCACCTGCAGCCTGCTCCTGAATCACATGACACATGCTCCTGAATCACATGACGCGTGCTCCTGAATCACATGACGCGTGCTCCTGAATCACATGACGCGTGCTCCTGAATCACATGACGCGTGCTCCTGAATCACATGACACATGCTCCTGAATCACATGATGCCTGCTCCTGAATCACATGACACATGCTCCTGAATCACATGACGCGTGCTCCGGAATCACATGACGCGTGCTCCGGAATCACATGACACGTGCTCCACTGACACGCCAACACCTGTCTCGCTGCTGGACATTTTGTTTTCACTTATTTTTTTTCCGCTGCCTTTCAATAAAGAACATTTGAATTCAAATCAATTCAATATGCTGGACTGGCATGAAAAGCATCTTGTGAATATTGCCAAAACTCTACAGTCTACAGTGTAACAAAACAGCGAATATATCCATATCCATATCAATAAACATGTCATCCCATCACTGAAGATAGAGCAGTTTGGTTATACAAATGATTATTAACTCTGAATATTATTCATTTATTAGATATTATTGCTGCTGGGTTCTCTCTCATTCTCTCTCTCCCTATCTACACCTCTCTGTCTTGCTGCCTCTCTATACCTCCAACTCTCTCATTCTCTCATTCCCTATTTACACCTCTCTCTCTCCCTCCCACCCCTCCCGATCATCTCCATTTTAACTGACAATGTGGACATTTACAAGGGAGTTATGAAGTTAAAATCGAAGATTTACTTGGAAATGGCAGAAAACGTAACATAAATCTGACCCCCCCACCCCCACCCCATTTCTGAGAAAGTATTCTTGTGTAATAAGGAGTTCAATAAATAACATTGCATTCCGCCCCTCCCCCCCTTTATTTCCACTTTGATAATTTCGCCAAAACCTCATTCTGTTATCTTCCTCGTCGACCCGTTTGAATAATGGTCATCTTCCACTTTTGTCTGGGACTGAATTAATAGCTATCCTTCCTCCCCCCTTTCGTAAGAAGATTAGCGTGGCAGAATTGATCGTGCAAATTTTTCCAATCTATTAAAATGTCTGAGCAGGCCGTGATCAGCGAGGATGCGTAGCCGCGCGCCGCCGCCGCCGCTGACGTTGCCGTGGCGATATCCCGCCCGGAACGGGATCGGGCGCCAGGGGCCTCGCCAGGACCCCAAAGGCCGCAAATCATCCCTGTTATTCTCCCGCCGCCCGGATAAATCTCAGAGCGCTCCCTAATTCAGGCGACGGATTCCTGGACGCCGGGATGGGTGGGGGTGGGGGATATGTGAAGGCAGAGATGGCCTGGGCTACGGTTTTTACGATGCATCATCCCCACCAGGCGAGGCATTCCCACCGAGACATGGGGACTCAGGGATTTGGGGGGGTGGGGGGTTGTGGAGGAGGAACAGTGCGCACCTCTGCCGGTTCGATCGCCGTGCGAGAAAGGGGTATTTGGCGGGTCAGGATTCCGCCTCCCTAATCTCTCTCGGAAGAGAAAAAGAGGAGAAAAAGAGGAGGAATAGAGCCCTAATCTCTCGGGAAAAAGAGGAGGAAAAGAGCCCTAATCTCTCGGGGAAAAAGAGAAAAAGAGGAGGAAGAAAAAAGAGGTGGGGGCAGCGGCGGGTTCGGGAGGCAGGGAGGAGCGAGATGGCCTCCCGCGCGTGCAGAAGTGTTCCTCTCAGCCCGCCCCAGCCAGCCCCCAGCGGGTCGGGACCCAGCACATCGGGTACTTACGGGATCAGTGACGGATCAGCGGTGCCACGACACTGTTCCTCTCCGCCGATCCTCCCGGAGTTCAGCTCAAACGTCGCAGAGCCAGAGGAGACCAGAGCGGTTCTGCTCGCCAAAGCCATCGGCTGTGTGCACCTGCAGAGCAAAAGGAAAGCAGTCGCTCAAACACAAATGGCCAATTTTTCTTTTTTTTCCAATGATAACACTGGTATCAATTCCAGAAGAGCCGATATCCAGCTCGCTGATTTCATTACAGCTCGTCCTCTGCCGCAGATCATTTTACATAAATCACAAAGAACCATTCGTACCTCCAGCGGCGTTTGTTTTCCTCGGGCTAAAAGCATCCGGCAAATGACATAATGTAGGGCGTAATTCCAGTTCTAGTGTAACTCTATATCTATGGTCGCTGCAGATTTAAGTTCATTCTTCATCACGTGTGATTTGCTCAAATCAGCCCCTAACTTCTCCAGCCAGGATCGTCTGAACTTGTGCTTCCAGAAAATTCTTTGGCCCCGGCAGAATTCATTTTTGTCCTCGTTCAACGTGACCACACGTTCCGCCAAAACAGATGGCGATCGGGTGCCGTCGGATCCCGATCACCGCGAAAATAATCAATAACTGCGCGATTGGAAGCGATCGGATCTGATCTTCCTGCCGAGGAATTCGCTGGCCTCGGTGCAGCGCGAGCGGCCGGCCAGGCTCAATACCAAGCCCAGGCGTGAGATAGATCCGTTTGGGCTACAGCGGAAAAGAGGGTCAAGTTCACTTTCGACCACAGCCAGAGGTGCTTCTCTGATGACAACAAGTTCCAGGTGGGGCCAAGGGGGGCAGGCCCTAGAGGTCTGCATAGGGCTAGAATTGAGGATCGAGTCCGTCTATACCCAACGTCTTTCCGGCCTGACCCAAACCAGCCCGACAAGCTGTAGTCAAATTTGAAGCCTGGGCCCCATAGAGATAACAAGATAACAACAAACACCCTACAGCACAACAGAAAAGAATGCAGTGTTTCCCACTGGATATGGCGGAGGTGAAGGTGCTAGAGATCGTGGACTGTGGGGGCTGGGTGGAGGAGACTGCGATTGGTTCGGGGGGAGGGTAGAGGTTGCGATTGCGGACCAGGGGGGTGTCCCATACCTGTCATGGCTGGAATTGAGGACCGAGTCCACCGATACCCGACCTCTTGGGGGGCAGCGCAGTGTAATGGGTAAGGAGCCGGTCTCGTAACCTAAAGGTCACAGGTTCGATTCCCAAGTAAGGCGCTGCTGTTGTATCCTTGAGCAAGGCGCTTAACCTGCATTGCCCCCCCCCCCCTCCCCCCACCCCACCCATACCAGTATTTCCTGGCTTTTGGTTTCCCTCTTACTGCTAGCTAGCCTGTGTGACACAAAGACGAGCGTTTGAGAGGCATGATCCCTTTGCTGTGGAGGTGAACCACGCCGCAGGACACTGAATCCAGAAGCATCTCCAACAAAAGGCAGTGCTCTGCGTCAGGTCCATCTCGGATAAAAGAATAAAAAAAACTTGATAAAAATACCTATAGAGAGCGGCTGGTGGAGACGTCTCATCTGAATCCACTGCAGATTTATGCTAATTCAGATTTGGGTTCACGCGGAGGCCACCATTTTGGGGGATTTTCCGCATCTAAGCCGATCGAAAAGCTTGAATCCCTGTAGTGTAAACAGACTTACACAGACGGGGGGAGAGGAACAAGAAAGAACAAGAGATGAATTCCGAGTTAAAAAACAAAAACAGACATGGAGAAATATAGGATTAAACGTCGTTTTTTTATATAATGACAGAAGTGTGGGTCCCCTGGTGGGGTGTGCCAATGCGGTGTTTTGGTGTTTTGGAGTGCAATGACGCACCTCACAGCCTGGCTCAAATCTTCCACGCGCCAGTGCCACCCGTGGCCACACGTCCCACAGGGAAGGGGTGTGATAACTGGGCATAACCAACCCTAAAAACTACAAAAATGGTGGGCGGCCGTGTGGCTCACCGAACGACACGTTAAATCCGCGTGGAATCCCGCCGACCAATCGACCGCTGTTTCCGCGATCGCCCTGCGCGGGGAGGAAGTGACGTCGACCCGGAGCGATAGCGTTAGCGCTAACGCCGCTTGGACGAAGGAGAGGGACGTCAAAACAAACGAACGAACAGGAGCGACGGCGTTCCCCGACCAGGCGTCCCAAAACCAGCCCTCCCACGCCCAGAGAGATGAGAGATCTGCTCCTTTCTGCTCCTTCTGTCTTCCCCCCACTGACCGGAATGCCATGAGGGCGATCGTTTGGCCTGAGGGGAAGTGATGTAATGCGCGACCCCGGGAGGTCACGAGGTCAGAGGTTAAGGAGCATGACTGTTTGAGCTGGGACATGCCTGCCTTGCAGATTTGAAGTCGATGCGTTGCTTTGAAACACTGATGAACAAGGTGGTGGTGGTGGGGTGGAGAGGAGAAAGGGGGGATGGGTTGGCAGGACACAGGTGAAGTTTGAAAAGAGGTCCAGAAAAGAGGTGTGTGTGTGTGTGTGTGTGTGTGTGGACATGCATATATGTGTATATGTGTTTGTGTATGCATGGGGGTTTTGTGTGTGTGTGTGTGTGTGTGTGTGTGGATGTGCATATATGTGTATATGTGTTTGTGTATGCATGGGGGTTTTGTGTGTGTGAGTGTGTGTGTGTGTGTGTGTGTGTGTGGACGTGCATATATGTGTATATGTGTTTGTGTATGCATGGGGGTTTTGTGTGTGTGGGTGTGTGTGTGTGCGCACACGTGCCACCTCATGGCTCGCAGTGTCCGCAGTTCACCTCTCCGAAAGTACAGAGAACACAGAGGAGCTGGGGTGGGGGGGGAGGGTGGGGGAGGAGATTGGAGAGTTCCGGAATGTACAGTTTAGCAATCAAAAGGAATGCGAGTAATGTCCTTTTCGCACTTTATTATTTCCCGGAATTAAAAAGGAACACAGCCCCGAAGCGCGTTTTATTAACCCTAAATAACTCATAAATACGCTTCACCCCGTCAGATGAGCATCCAGAGGTCCTCGCGCTGCTGTTAAATAATGCAGTTCATGCCTGCAGTTAGCCAGATGGAAAGCATCATGGCCGACATAAGTTACCCTTCAATTATTGAGCATCCATCTCTCCCTCCCCTCCTTAGCCAGCTCTTCCCCTTCTCTCCCGTCCTTCTCTCTCCAGAAAAATAAAAAACTGACGTCTGTTTGCTGACGCAGCCTCGCCTCGCGTGCTTTTGCGTGCTTAAACGATGTTATCTTTATGACCACACCAAAAAGAAAAGAACGAGGCAACTCAATGACCCCATGTTTGCACACTTAATATCGTTATGAAAATGGAATGGCATTAATAGTTCCAGAGTAAATGAGGAACACCTGGTTACTTCCTGGATTTTTTATACCGTTTCCATGAAAGTCGAAGATGTTGTCTGTTGGGATATCCAACCATTTGCCTAATTTTTTGGACTACATTTCCCAGCAGCACCTCAGTGAAACATGACAGGCATTTGTTGCCCTTTGACCTTGTAGCAGGCCTGTGCAAAGACTTGGTGGCAATCAATACAAATCAAAGGAACACAGCAGTGACATTTTCTTCACATGCTGGGGGGGCACTGGGGAAAAATAATTTGAACATTAATATGAAAAAAACAATAAAAACCTACAGCAACAACAACAACAAAAACTCCAAAAGACAGCACAAAAAACCGATTCATCGCGGAAGGCAGTGTTTGCTAACAGTGGCACTGTCCAGCTGGACAAAATCGCAAAGACCACTGAGAAACATGTCGCTGTTGCCATGACGAGCCGGCACCAAATGTTGCCGTTCAGCTCAGAACGCCACGGACACAAATAGCGATCGCTTGAGCGCGAGCGCCAGGCAAACAAATCCATGCCTGAGACCAAGCCTCTCCAGGAAAAGCCAACGATCTGAGACACGACGTTACAGCTGAACCCAGGGAAGGCGGCCGCCAGTTTTATTCCCTTGTTTTTCAGTCTTGATCGTGTTCTAATTTAACGAGCGTCAACCCATTTCCTTCTGGTGCCTCAGCTACATTTCCAAGAGTGCAGATCACTGCTGTAGGACTAAAACTGGTGTTTGGGGAAAAAAAAAAGCCACAGGAGTGTGAATCGTTTTTTGGGAAATATCTTTCCTGGGGAAAGGCTTAAAAAATCCGATCTTCAAAAATACATGTTTCGCATTGTTTGCGTCACGTGGGAGTTTAGGAGGAGAAGGTCTGGGGTGGATCACACCCACAGTGCTCACTGCCTTCACAGAACACCAGGAGACACTCGATCAGCTCGCCAAGCCAACGACCGAGTGCCGTAGCCAAGGGAACTAATCCCGCTCTTGTCCTGGCTTTGCGGATGACATCACTTCCTGTGATGGACAGCAAAAAACGCTGGTCTCAACGCAACACAAGCAACAACTTGTCAATGAAGGAACTGAGGCACAGACTGGGCTTTACAAATAAATTTGTGACATCACAAATATGTGATAAGAATGTTTGTAACTGAACATTCTAATGTGGATGATCAGCGATCACTACTGGTGTTTGAAAGCAATGGAGTTAGAGAACACCGACTTAAAATTTCAAAACAATTTGTGTGCGCGTGTGTATGTGTGTGTGTGTGTGCAGGTGCATGTGTCTGTGTGTGTGTGTGTGTGTGTCTAAGGGAGCTGTGGCTGCTAGATTAAGACGGAATATGAAATGTAATAATGATTCTAATATGAACCTTTTATGAGCCCCTGAGCGGTATGTACCCGATGAGAGAGAGCCTAGCGGAGGCTTTAGGAGGCGTTCCTGTGAGCGACTCTCCCTCAGGCTGCCGAGGACCGCGGGCTCTCTGGACGCGGGGCCCGACGGTGGGGTGGGGGGGGTGGGGGGGTTATTGTTCTCCTCTCCAAATGCCAGTTCCCAGGGAGCTCTCTGACTTTTACGGAGGTCCCACGCGCGCGCGCATCCCAGAGGCAGCTAGCGTAGCCGCAGCCGGAGCCCGGCCAATCACAACATTCCCCCAGACCGCGTTTCGGGAAGGCGAAAACGCGCCGTTTAAAAAGCTCCGTTCGCCTCTTTTTCGTTTCCGCGGCGACAAAGGGAGGGAACGCGAGGGGTGAGCCCGGGACAGGCGTCTGACGCGACGGGGCCGCCCCCCGGGGCCCCCGTCGAATAAACGGTGGGGCCACTGGCCACTCAAGTGTGTCACCAAGAAACTAAATTAAGGGGTTGAGGGGCGGGGCGGGGCAGGGGCGGCGGGGGCGATAGAGTTTTGGCAGGACCCTGCTCACGGGATGACTCAAAGGGGAGAGGGGAAGGGAGGGGAGAGGAGAGCGTTTATTTTGGCCAGGCTGCCCTGCGTCAGCTGGTTTGGGTCCACAGGCCTGAGCTGTGACACGCCTGATTTACAGTAACAGCCCCCCCCCCCCGTCCCCCCCCACCCGCCCCCACCAGCGACTGCAGCTGCAGCACGGGCCTGCCCCGCTTCTGCGGAGCTAAGGGAACAGCCGGACCCAGCAGGAGAGGCTGCAGGGGTGCTCCCTTTAACCCCCGCTGGGTTAGAGTCAGGCACTCGCTGGGTTAGGGTCAGGCTCCCGACCCAGCACTTACCCAGAGTGACTTACACAACATTCTTACACAGCATTTACATTTGCATCCATTTTATACAGCTGGCTATAATACTGAAGCGAAGCAGGATGGGTACCTTTGCTCAAGGGTACACAACGCCAGTGCCCTGCCTGGGAATCGAACCTGTGACCTTCAGGTTACGAGACTAGCTCCTTACCCATTGTACTGCACTGTCACCGAGACACAGACACCCAGCTCTCGCTGCGTTTGGCTTCCCATCGTCACGGGGGCGTGGCCCAAGAGGTGCCAGGAGAGCACTCAGCCCCCCCACCAACCCGCACCCCCCCTCCCCCCCCCACGCACCAGCACAGCAAAGAGCTTTCCCATCCTCTGCTGTGCAGTCAGATGCTGATATTATACAAGCGACACAATTTAATTTAATTTTGTTTTTAATCTTAGCAAACCCACCGGGACCCAGCCGTATAATTAAACTTCATAACACTGTCCTCACAGCGTTCGAAACAACTGATAGTGTAAGCAAACATATAACTGCGACACACACACACACACACACGCATGTATACACACACACACACACACACACGCATGCATACACACACACACACACGCATGCATACACACACACACACACACACACACACACATGCAGACACACTCTCATTCTGTATAGTCACTCTCACATAGACACACATATGCACATATAAACATTCACACCAACGCATCACACGTACACCCACGTGCACACATGCACACACACACACACACACACACACACACACACACAAACACAAGCACGCTCACATGTAGGACATATTGTTCAATTTTCAAGCGCACATAGCTTAATAAATATTTGCAGAACAAATGAAAACGACGAATACCTTCTCGAAACAAATCTAACCAGTTACGCGCTGTTAGACTAAATGAGTCTACGCCTTGCTGATTTTCTCCACTAATCACTAATGTAAGATTACAAATGTAGGAGCATCGTTTTTTTTTACTTGCAACAGAATTGCAAACACTTTCCATCTACATATTACTCCGCTCCGAGTTAGAGCCTTTAATGATTGTGTGCCACGGACTGTTGAGTAGCTATTAACTTCATATTTGTTTCCTGGATGAAATAAAAAGTCCTCATCCAAAAGGTACAAATCAGCACTGCAGAAAAAAATAATCATTTTTGAACATTTCTGTCATTCTGAAAGGAGGCAATTCTTTTTATGAGATATGAGATTATTCAGAAATATGACCCTATTCCGAAATACCAATATGGAACTACTCTTCAGGGGCTACCACGACAAAGACCAATAAATACGAGGGTGTCTTCTTCCAGAATTCCATGATTGGATTGTTTTTTATTTTTTTTAGAGTCATACAATTCTTCCTCTGCGTTACTAAGAGACAGGGAGGCACCCATCACCGCCTCCCCCTGTTTTCCCCCCTACCCCGTTTCCCCGGTAACCATTTTTTCAGAGAGATATAAACTTTTCTTCTTTTTTTTATTTTAAAAAGAGGATATATTTGGCATCAGGTTGCATTTGAATGAGATGACTTTGAATGAGAAACGTTTGAATGAGATGCATTTGACTTTGACCCCACTGGTGTGCTGCATGAATCTTTCTATTTGGAAACGGGGCACAGAGCGGGAAGTCTGGAGTAATGAGCAACACGTGTGTGATGTCGCGTCCCACACTTTTTTCTTTTCTTTTTTTTGGTAAATCACTAACAGACGGAGAGAATGTAAGTATGACTGATGTGCTGTTATGTGTTGTGATCTGTTGTCTCATCATATTAGGACTGATCTCACACACACACACACGCACATACATATGTACACATGGACACACGCACATACACTCACACATAAACACACACAACACACACTCACTCATACACACACACACACGCGCACACACACACACACATCTTATGTAAACGTGGACACACACTCACACACACACACACACACACACACACACAACACACACTCCCTCATACACGCACACAAACAGAAATGTTGCGTGCATTTACCTGAAATGGGTGTGTTCATACAGGAATGCTGAAGAAAGCATTCATCATTTGGGCCTGTTGAGGCCTTCCAACCAGAAAGCGATATTCAGACACAAGGGCACGGTACATGCCAAAAACCAGTCTCCCCTGACCACACCCCTCCAGGCACACCCTTAACTTTAACAGTAAAGTGAAACGATTCCCCCGATATCGCCATAATGGGGTTCCCAAGAGGAGACTAACCAGAGCACTCACTTTTAGTGCAGTAACGAACCCCCTGGACCTAACGAACCCCTGCAAGTCAGTGTTCTAGACCTCCATCGCTTTCAGTTACCAGCGGCGATTGTGACATCAGCTTTGGAATGTTCAGTTAACAAAATCAGTTTGTGATATCGGTTAGTCATATCTGATGTAAGAACGAGCCAAGCCCAGAGACCATGTAAGAAGCGTTTTTTTTATTGTGGGGGGGGGGTAAATAATTCCTCTGTATTGGGTGTTTCTTGATATGTCAGCCAAACAGCAGCAAGGCTATGCCACTGTCAGATGTGTGGTCTCGTAATTGCGAGGTTGTGGGTTGATTTCTAGTTGTGGTGCTAGGGCCATTACCCTTGAGCGAGATGCTGTAAATATCCAGCAGTGTAGATTATATTTAAATATGTGACCAGTGTAAGTCACTCTGAGCAAGAGCGCCTGATATTTACCTGCAAATAGCCGGTTACTGCAGAAACGGCTTTCACGACTGCTCTTAAGAGTGAGTAATTGCTCGGGCTACGACCAACCTTGAGGCTCTGCATTCGCCACTTGCCTTTTACCCTGTTTTGATGAACAGACATTTTCTTTTAAAAATGTGCTGAGCGTGACTGTTGTTTGTTGTTCCCTCTCTGTGCCGTATAATTTCCCCCTCAGCACAAACGCACGGACACGGCACGCAGTGTGAAGACACAGCACAGCTACGACAGCAGCGGAGAGTAATGGTTATGGAACCCGGGCTCGTCACCTCGAGGTTGCGGGTTCAATTCCCCGGTGGGGCACAGCCACTGTACCCATAAGCGAGGTACTTATCTGAACTGCTTCGGCAAAACTCCCTTCCAGCTGTGTTACAGGAATAGAGAAGGATGTAAGCTGTTTGTATCGCTCTGGATAAGAATATCAAACCTACAACAGCCAGGTGTAGCCAAAATGGAATTGACATCCACCTTGAATTAATAACATTAAGCATCAACTGAATTTCAGTTATTTTCCTGATTCAAAATGGAATTGGCACACTTATATTGACAAATAATAAATAATATTATTTCAAGTTGTGTGCCAATTCCATGTTGAATCAGAAAAAGAACTGAAATTCAGTAAATGCTTAATGTTTTTTTTTTTTTTAAACATTGTTCTATGGAGATTTTTAAATGAGGTCAGTGGATTCTGATTAGTTTCCTGAAATGACTGAGTGAAGCTCGGGGGGAACAGGGATCCCTGGTGAACAGGTGAACGGGGGAACGGGGATCCCTGGTGAACAGGGGAATGGGCCACCTCTGTCTCTGCGTTTACTCATGGCTTCATGCACGATTATGGAGACGGACGGGCATGTGCGGAGAGGTCAGAGGTCATCGCACATTTTTTGGTGGGAGAGGAACCACAGCTCCTGTACTGTACTCTCTCATTTCATATATCTCTCTTTCTCTCCCTCTCTCTTCCTACCTCTCTCTCTCTCCCGCTCTCTTCCCCCCTCTCTCTTTTTCTCCCTCCCCTCTCTCTCTCTCTTCAGAGTGGGGTCTCTGGATTTCATCCAACTCTGATGCTCAGTGCCAGGGCTATGACTTGTGATGTGCGATAAGGGCGGTTTCAGTTCAGCCTCCTCCCGCACACCCCTGTGGTAATTATTCACTGCCCCCCTGCCCCCACAAAAAACCTACTACTCCCCACCACCTACAGAACAGACACTCATAAAGCCCTTGATTTTATACTACTGTCAACACAAATGTTAAACTATTCACGTTAATTATACATGTAATTCATTACGACAATGCTAACGAACAACAGAGGTGTTAACCCTATTATTAACAGCCTTATGAACAGCCTGTCCAACACTCTCTAACCCCGACGGCTTTTTCAAAATACGGTTTTCGAACCGGGAGAGCTGAACCTCTGCTTTCTAAACGTCCCGATTTACGAGGCGGCAGAGGGGGGCAGCCGGGCAGAACGGGTCGGCTTTAAGGGGCCTCCGCGCGCCCCAGAGTCACGCTGACGGCCGCGGGGCGTCCGGCGGGAAAAACGAAAACAAGGGCTGATGAGTTTGTGCAACTCACTGGCAGCTCACTGCTCAAGCGGTGGAGAGAAAAGGAGAGACGTGAGAGAGAGAGAGTGAGAGAGAGAGAGAGAGCAAGCGAGAGAAAAAGAGAGATGAGAGAGAGGGAGAGAGAGAGAGAGCAAGCGAGAGAAAAAGAGAGACGGAGAGAGAGAGAGAGAGCAAGCGAGAGAAAAAGAGAGATGGAGAGAGAGAGACAGAGCAAGTGAGAGAAAAAGAGAGATGGAGAGAGAGAGACAGAGCAAGTGAGAGAAAAAGAGAGATGGAGAGAGAGAGAGAGCAAGCGAGAGAAAAAGAGAGATGAGAGAGAGAGAGAGACAGTGAGAGAGGTTAGAAACGAAGGAGAGATGATGCTTCAGCTCGCATAAATTCTCTCACATAAAGTCCTCAATATAACGCTTATTTGAATTTTAATTTGCAATGGTGCGCGCACTAGACACGCAATAAAAAGAAAAGACAGAGAGAGAGAAAGACAGAGAGAGAGAGCGAGAGAGCAGGAGAAAAAAACACATATTTGCTCAGCACGCCGCTGATATTATATCGGATGTAAATCAGGATTTGGCTTTTATTAAAGCGTCCCCGTCTTCAGACGCCCAAACCACACAACTAAGAGATGACAGAAGTGCCTTCCACTCGCTGCAGAGTAACCCTGTCACAGTCCATCTGTGTCCCCTCCACACACATTCCCCCCCCCCCGCAGCCCCCCCTCCCATGCCTGCCCCCCCCACCCGCCTGTCACTGCCAGCACTCTTCCCACCCTGCTGTACTTTTGAATCCCTGCGCGTTCTCGCGCGAGAACTTTAAAACAATATATTTTTTTTTTTGTTAAAGCCTCCACAGTCATCTCCAGACGGAATGGACCGGAATTAACAGGAAAGGACTGGTCGTGGGGGAGGAGCAATGGGTGAGGCGGGTTGGGGCAGTTGATTTAAAAAATATATATACTTTATTTTCGTATGGAGAACCACGGTCAGATCCAACCTTCTGACAGGAAGGGTCTGATGGCAGTGTAGCACAGTGCAGGCAGTGTATCTCTGGTAATGACTCTAATTTAGTGGTAACCAACCGTGTTCCTGGAGGTCCACCATCCACCTAGGTTTTCACTCCAACCCTAACAAAGCACACCTCATTCAAACAGCTAGAGATCTCATTGAGCTCTAGTAGATTAGTCGAATCAAGGTGTGCCAAATTAGGGTTGAAATGAAAACCAACAGGATGGTAGATCTCCAGGAACAGGGTTGGTTACCACCGCTCTAATCTGATTTAATCACAGATTGGTGGGGCTGATGGGAGACGTAGCCCTTCACTAAAGGGGCGTGACCGGACAGGACCCACCAATTTGAATTGGAGAGACATTTGGCACTTCCATCCCCGGACACAGAAACTGTTTTCCTGCTGGTTTGCTGAGGACGCCAACATGGAAGTAAGTTTTGTATTTGGAGCGCGGACTCAGCCTACAGCCCAAGGACCACACAGTCACAGCCGCATTGTACGCGACTACCGCAGCTACTCAACGAGGGCGTCTGGAGGGAGGGAGCTGGCGAACATTCACTCACACATCTTTTTTTTTTAATTTTTTTTTTTAATATTGATGTTTTTTGGACGAGTTTGTCTGCCCCGCGTCCAAAAATACCAGGGTATCGGTGAATCTGAAAACACTGCGTAAGCAAGAAAAACGCTTTTGTTAAAGAAATATGAAGCATTACATTACATTACATTACATTAACTAGGCCGATTTAAAGCAGGCCGAGTCCAGAATTACACAAAAAACTTAATTGCATAATGAACTTATATCATTGTAAATCCAGTTTATCAAGAAACAGAGTAAAGAAAAACTGAAGCAATGCAGGTAAGCAATCCGTATGCCTCAGGTAATCGAAGCGTCCCGTATGCACATATCGAGAATATCGAACTGCGATCCGTTTCACATATAGAGTAACGAGTTCCATTCACTACATGTGCACAAACACGGTCCTTCGAGATCGGTGTGTGATCACAGAGTAGCACAAAGGGAAGAGTAGGCGCATCACGAGAAGCAAAAAGGCTAAGCATCAGATATGCGATCCCAACAGTATGCCACGAGTAATATATAATCGCATCCTGAGGCAAATACACAAAAGAGTAATATTAAGTTGCATAATGAACTGTACATCAGAGTAATGCACAATATCAGAGTAATGCACAATATCAGAGTAATATCAGAGTAATATCAGAGTAATGCGCAATCACAGAGTAATGCACAATATCAGAGTAATATCAGAGTAATTCGCAATCACAGAGTAATGCACAATATCAGAGTAATATCAGAGTAATGCGCAATCACAGAGTAATGCACAATATCAGAGTAATATCAGAGTAATGCGCAATCACAGAGTAATGCACAATATCAGAGTAATATCAGAGTAATTCGCAATCACAGAGTAATGCACAATATCAGAGTAATATCAGAGTAATGCGCAATCACAGAGTAATGCACAATATCAGAGTAATATCAGAGTAATGCGCAGTCACAGAGTAATGTCTTGCATCTGCGCAGGCTTAAGAATACACCGACTTTCACACTTTGTTCATAAATTGTATGTGGCAGACTTTTGGCCCGTAGGTACCATTTTTAAACAGAACTCATTAGTGCCGTATAATTACTTAGCGATAATTTGTGCCTATGAGAACAGCACTGCGACCTAAATGCTCCAGCTGGGGAGTGTACACTAATGTACAGTGCACTAATGTACACGATGCATGACAGTCCTAATGAGGCATGTACATCCAGAACCGCTGTGTGCATACAGAGTCGCAGAACACCTGTTTCGGCGATGGATGATTGACAGTTTGGGGAGGATTACATCACAAGACGGGCAGGGCGTGTGCACAAGCCACGATCTGATGGTCTGCCTGGATCCTCAGTGAACTGTGGTTACTCTCTCTCTCTTTCTCCCCCCCCTCTCTCTCTCTCTCTCACTCTCTATCTTTCTTCCCTCCTCCCCCCCTCTTTCTCTCTCTCTCTCTATGCCCTCTCTCTCTCTCTCTCTTTCTTCCCCAGCCCCCTCTCACTCTCTTTCTTCTGCCGTCTGTTTCTTGCTTGGCAGGGAAGCACCAGGCTTGTAAATCTAGTATCTTTGGATCATGAAAAAGGAATTCATCGCTAAATAAATGTGGGGCCAAGTGCCACCCCCCCCCCCCCAAATCTTCCAAGTTTCTCTGCCTCTCCTTTCATCCTCCCTTACATGTTCTTTTGCCCACTTCCCTCTCATCTTTCTTTCTCCCCCTTTCTTCTCTCACTCCTTCATTCCTCCTACTAAACCAGTTTTCTCCTAATCTTCCTCACCATCTTTCTCCTTTACCCTTTTCCTCCACTCCTCTCTCTCTCTCTCACTCTCTCTCTCTCTTTATGAAAATAACTTGTTATGATTCAAAGATGAGCCAGTGAAGAGATGGTGATGAACATTTGCTAACAGTAAATGTAAGAACACTGAATCTGTCTTCTTCATGTTTTCGTCAAAATGCCATAACAGGAAGCATTCCTAAAAAATATGTTTGAAAAAAACGTTTTTAAAAATCTCTCTTCCAGAAACACTGGTGCCACGATGCATTTCTTCCTGTCCATTAATCCATTATGCGATCATGGAATTTGAAGTTATTACTAATAATATTGCGAAAAAGAACTTTCCACATCTTAGAATTGAACACTGTGCACAACACGTTGCAAATAATTCCAGGAAGATTACAACATTATTTATATTCTGGACAAAAAAAAAGTGGGTTTGAAGTGGATTGTAAATAATGACTGAGCCAAAAAAAGTACAGAAAGGAAAAGGCATGCACCACAGCGTCCTCTACGGCCAAACTGGCCGTCTGGAAGTTCTGGTAGATGCCAGATGGGTTGGTTCCACTTTTGGGCTGCGATCGCAATCCCCCCCCCCCCCCACCCCCCCTGCCTGCCCCTGGTACGCGAGCAGGCTCATCCAGAATCAGAACATCCAGAACAAAATTTAAATTATGACATCAACCTTTCGATCCTAAAAACGCCATAAAATCGGCTTGTTTCGTGTTCGCAAAAAAAAAAAGTTCTCGCCAAGTTTCCTTGAACTCTCATGGGTGAAAAATGTCCCTTTTTTTCTTTCCAAACAACATGTTCCTCCCTGTTCTCATTTATGATAGAATACCGAAGAATATCAGTCATGAAGTACGATAAAGCCCCACTGGTAGCAGTAACAGACACGTGTATTCTCTACCACGATGGTGGTGGATGGGTGGGAACTGTCCAGGAAGCCAGTGGGTGACTGAACCGGAATTTGAATTAAGCTAATCTTGAAAATGAGCAAGCCCGTCTCACCTCATCGGCAATCTTTCTGTCTTATTTACCGAAACAAGTAACAGAAACAAGATTTTAAGAAATGCTAAAGCTGTGTAAGTCGCTGCGGGTAAGAGCGTCTGCTAGATGCCTGTCATGTGACCAGCAGGTCATTATCAGCCTATCAACAGCCTCGCACAGATTCCAAAAAACGACGCGCCACTCAAAGTCTAAACTCCCTACCCTCCTCGGCTACTCCGCAGAACTGCTACGCTTACGTTACCGATCCCAGAGGATGACAACATGCCCGTTCCCCTTCCTGGAAAAGACCTGGCCTCTCCGTTGGCACGGGGAGCTGCAGTAAACCTTCATTTGGCAGCTCCAGCTCTCGAGGGTCATGGGATTTGCTCATTATACGTTACATTTCAATCCGTAGCTGAACAGCGCTCACGAAAAAAATAGCCTATTTCAGACATCGTCCGTTTAATACTCTCCACTGAGATGTACATAAATGTTTTTGGGATAAAACTGGGGACCCTGGCGGTTCCCAGTGACTGGAATTCTCATCATGCGTGTGATGGATTCCCATGATGCTCGCTGATACTCATAAAAGAACGTCCTTTGAACGTTATATACTTGATTTGTAATTTTTTTAAATGCATTGGAGATGCATTGGAAATATACACTGAATTTAAGTCACATTGTATACTGATATGTTTGCTTGTTTATTTTGAATCTGACAGACGTGCAGTTATTCAAGGGCTTATTATATCATACCACCCAACCTGTCAAACAATTTATATTAAGGATTTCAAACATAAATGCTTAACACATCAATATAATAATTTTATAGGACCACCTTCCTGTAGCCCCCTGGTGCAAATTTTGAGAAGCTAACACAGAAAAGAAAAGTCCATTGGATCTACTCAATTGAACTGTGGATGATAGTACCATGTAATTTGTCTGCTTTAAAATGTATCAGATATATTTGTGTTGTGTGCATGTGCACAGCTTAAACATTAAATGATTACATTTAATAAATAAGATCTGGTTGAGTACTTTCGATAGACGCTCCGTTTATTACATTTAATAAATAAGATCTGGTTGAGTACTTTCGATAGACGCTCCTTCGTTTTTCCTCCTTTTGTCCAGTGCATAGCGAGGGCAGGAAATGATCGTGGCGAAGGAGATACGAGACGATCCGGGACAATCTTCACACTCGTTACACGCCATTTTACGTCGACGGAATGAACCGTTATACGGTGCGTGTACGTAAGTGGCCCTGCTGGGTAATATATCGTATGCGGGGCAGATCAGAAAATGATCAGGAGCAAATTGGTTTCACAGGCACTGGAAACAGGCCGTATTTCAGAAACCATTCAATGACGGCGCAGCTGGTTACTGTCTTCTGGGCCCTCGTGCTACAAGTAAACAGATCTAGATTTACGTGACGTTTCTTACGTTGAACACGACCCGATATATAATACACAGTATAAACATGCATTAAGGGTTTCAAACGTGAACGCTTAACACATAAATACAATAATTTTTACGGGACCACTTCCCTGGAGACCCCCGGTGCAAATTTAAAGAGAGCGAGAGAGAAAGAGAGAGAGAAGGAGGGAGAGACAGATCACATTTAAGCCTTAAGTTAAGCCCATGTAAGAGCTATTCAATCAACATGTTCCTTTGAACGACACGTCAACGGGGCGACATAGCTCAGGAGGTAAGACCGATTGTCTGGCAGTCGGAGGGTTGCCAGTTCAAACCCCGCCCTGGGCGTGTCGAAGTGTCCTTGAGCAAGACACCTAACCCCTAACTGCTCTGGCGAATGAGAGGCATCAATTGTAAAGCGCTTTGGATAAAAGCGCTATATAAATGCAGTCCATTTACCATTTACGTCAACGGGGCAAGCAAAGACTTCACTTCACTCCGCAGCACAATTCTTTTCTGTTTTTTTATATATATATATATATTTTTTTTACCTCTGAATAGAGTGCACTTACTTAAGCCGCTCGGATAAAAGAAAAACCTCCCATTGTTAAAAAGTAAAAAGGCACCAGCGTCTCCCAGAGAGGCTAGTGCTCGTGGGTTTGCCCGGGAGGTACGCGATAGCGCCGGCGAAGGGGGGGTAACTCATCCCCTGACGCAAGGCCAAAGGGACGTCATGTAAAGTTTAGCCGTTTGGCAGCTCGGTCGCAGCACATTTAAATTGCTAAACAGGAACGAGGGATGCCCTTGTCATGGAGAGCGGGAGGGAGAGAGAGAGAGGGTGGGAGGGAGGGTGGGAGGTAGAGAGGAGAAAGAGGGGTAGAATGAGATAGAGAGTGGGACAGAGTCAGAGGAGAGAGAGAGGGAGGAGACGTAGGTGAGAGAGGGAGAAAGGGAGTGCAAGAAAAAAGGACAGAGAGTGGAGAAAGAGAGAGGGTTGGGAGAGAGACAGTGAAAATGATATCAGGAGAAGGAGTGATGAAGGAATTGATGGAGAGAAAGGTAATAGGGTGACAGTCCACAGGCTTGATGATTTTCTCCCCTAAAATATTATATATATAAAAAAGAACTCCAAATTCAATTCCCTACCATACGTTTCCCCTACATCTGTTGTAATAATAATAACAATAACAATAATAATAATGATAATAATAATGCATTGCAGGTACATAGCTCTCTTTATGACCTCCAAGGAAAAATCACCTGAATCAACAGCAAAACATAGCCTCCACCTGGTTAATGCACGGCGGCCATTTTGTGCCAAGTCGTGCACCGCGCGTTTTCAAAAACGTGGGGGTTAAATCGCTCCAATATGGCCACCCACCCCACCCACTTCGCCCTTGGCCCTCGGCTTTGCTCCCGGGTCGCGCGGTTCTGATGGCGAGCCCGTCCACGCGGGCCTTCGCGGCACCAGCCAGCCACCACCACCAGAACCGCGAAACGGAAACGTTCCCTCCCCCCTTTCTTCATTAGTCTGTGAGGGACGCACCGTTTCGCGGGGGGGAGAACAAGCCGCTCCATCTCTGACATTATTAAAGATCAGAGAGGTTTAAAAGGTCGGTTATGCCATCCTCCAGTCCTCTCCGGCTCTGACACCTGGCATTTCTCTGATCTTTTGCTCTAATTAAAAAATAAAAAATAAAAAAAATAAAAAAACAGTTGCCAAGACATCAGTTTTTCGCCTCTTCGCATAGCAACCGAGAACAACGTTTCCTGAGAGTCTGAAAACATCCAGGACATTATTAGCACTGCTGGCGGTCTTGTGTACCACCTTTTTTTCGCTTCGCCTGGAACGCAGCCTATTGTGGGGCGAGGCTAGCGGCTCCTGGTTTTAGGCAGAGGCGCCGTTTCATTACCGAACACAGACGGTTCTCTCCCGTGTTTCTCACCGCCAAAAGTTCTGCGTCCGCTGTGCTCCGGAACCCAAAAAGTTTGCATTAAGACAGAGTGGGTACGGAGATCACCCGCACGGCAACGCTCCGTGTGTAGTTATGATTCTTTTTTTTTTTTTTAAACTGCTGCTGAGCTAGACGACGAGGCCAGCCGCAGAAAACATCCCAAAAATGCGCTTATCGGAAAGGAGGACTGTATCTGGGACTGCAGTCAAGTTCTGGCCCCGTGAGAAACGCCATGGTTTGTAGCCCCCCCCCCCCCCGCCCCCCCAAGCCCCCTGTTGGCAAGGAGGGATATTTGCAATGCTGTATTATTATCGCTTATGCTAATTTCCAGTGCTTGTCCTGAAAAAAAAATGGGTATTTAAAACAAATTGCCTGTAAAATACTACAAATAGCAGAAAGATATATGATGAACAACAACATTAAAATGATTTACTCATCATTAAAATGGAAGTGGCAGAAACATTGAGTTCTAAATAGGAATTCCCATGTAGAATGTTGCAATTTTTTTTGTGTATAAATGTCTTGTGGAGAAGAGGAACTGAAGGAGGGAGGGAATGAAAGTGGAAAGATGATAAATTTTTTTTTTTTTTGGGGGAGTTTGGGCAGGGCCTAACGAGCGCTTGGCGGCGGGCGGGGGTGGGGGGGGGCGGGGGTGGGGGAGATAGACATCCAGCTCCGAAGAGTGCGATGACGCATTTATAAGAGGAGAGGTCAAGAGAGGCTTATCTGTCTCCACAGCCAGCCCTCAGACTCCATTACCCAGACACACGTTCCTCAGGCATAAACTGAAATAAAAAAACACACCTGGACAAATCACAGGACGAGCCATAGCTGCTTAAGAACCGGCCTTATTAGCCAGCGACTCATTATTTCGGTTTTGATGTGAAGTCACGCTCTTACCTCATATTTCCACAGTAAGGACTGGAACCCTGCAGGCTTCTGTGGTCTAATACATCTGTTAACAGGCGTATAAAATCACAGACGCATGCGAGTCTGTTTGTTTTCAGGTTTTTAAAAAACTGCAATGCAAGGATCTGGGAACACTCTCTAAAGGGTAATTACACCCTAGATCACTTTTTGTTTCAGCAGTAAAAGTGTTTACATGCCTACTACATAATTAAACATTTTGATCCATGCTGTTATTTAATAATTTGTGAAATGATATCATTTGGCAGAAAGAAATGGGTTGAAAACACCTTGTTGCTGCCCTCTAACGTCTGAAAAATGCTTTCTGCATTCCACTCTGGCCCCGCCCCAATTGTGATGTCACAGTACGTCTTTTGAGGTACTACCATGTCATACAAATGTCAATCAAGACATTGAGTGGGAAAATTGTCGCCGCCCACAAATTTGTCCGATTACTCTTTAATACGACAGAACACTGCTGGCACCTGATTGGCTAGTTTGGTTTCAACTCAACGTTCTCAAGCTGGAAAAGCATAGTGGCCTGTTCATAAACTTTCCCATATTCCACCCAAACAGTCCACTAAAATATGTTTCTGAAAACACAGGGGTTGAGAAATAGGCCATGTAATTGCTGCATCTTGATTCATATTTGATCTTCAACACCTACTTTAACACTGTGACCCGAGTTTCACGAGCCTGGTACAGCTATGCTGTACAAACTCATTTGCATAGAGAACACTTTATGCAAATGAGATGGACACACCTACTCCACCTACCCCAGGAAGCATTGTTCAAAATAGTTTAGTAGGTGGAGCCTAAACTGAAACAGCTGAGTGCAATTACTCTTTGACGACAAGCTAGGACCCTTTATGGAATCTCTGACATCACTATGACATCATAAAATTTGTGCTGGAAGGAAATCATTGGTCTTGAAACATAAATGTAGAAATTTGTATCCTGTTTTACATGCTACAAATGAAATGGTAATCCACCTCCCTCAAGGTGTTCTGTAGTCTGGATTTCATTTCCCCCAATTAAAATTAAAAAAAAAAAAGTAAATATTTCTATGATATTGATCATTGTGGAGGCTAGTAAACGTTAATTCTTTACACAAAAGTTTGACAAATTAATATAAAAATTCGCTGCTCCTGTTTCTCGTACCTACACGTAAATCACGAGATTAGTTCCTCCTGTGCGGCCCCGCTTGTTCTCGTTCTGGCTGCAGTCTCGGGAAAACTGAATATTCTCTGATGCAATGGCTTACGTAATACGGATGACATCATCTGGAAATGACCTGTTCCCCTGGCGCCCGGCAATCCAACCATCTGATCTGATCTGGATGGAACAATGTTGTCGTGGCGATTTTATGAGTTCCGCCACGCCCACCCAATTCAGACCCCATTCCCCCTCACCCCCTGGGTCTGGAAATGCGCATAACCTGCCGTTTGGAAGCACGTAACCCGCATATAAAACTTGCCTCCGTGAACAGAAAAAAAACATCCCTTTAAGGGTTTAACAGCCGAACGATTCCCGGAGTTTAATGGAAGCGGCATCAACGCTGGAGCAGAACACTGAAACTGACCCAAACGGTTACGTCAATGAATAAATGATTTTATATTCACTTAAAAAAAAATTTTTTTAAAGAAAATAAAAGCTAAAAAAATATAAATGCACCGTGTAGAACTTTGAGTGAAAGATCCATGCCCTTCATTAATGTTTTACAGTGGCGGGAGAGAGAGGCCCTGTCAATCATAAGCTGCGTTATGAGTTATTTAAAATTTAGAGGCTGTGGACAGGACTCTTAATCCAGGCTTTCCTGGGCTGGAGTTACGGGAGCAGTGCAGTGCCATTGGCCGCAGAGGCTCCGGTGGTAGAGCTGGGGAGGAGGACGTCAATTAGGCAAGCAGTACCAAACCAGAAGGGCAAATCATTTAGAAGATGCGTGCGGTTTGCTAATACGGAACTAATTTACTCCGCGCGGCGCGTAGTTACACATAGCTTAGCAACCGCCTCCGAGCGCCAGAACGTTTTAATGATTCGCATCTTCCGCAATAAAGGCCATTTAGAGCATACCTCGATGAAATGGTCTCGTGGCATAAGATGACAGAGAGAGGTTGCGTTCCACTGAATAGGAAAGAATCTGGGATAGTCAAGACCGGGAAGGTTCGGTCCTTTCACCACTTTCAGCTCGAAAAGCGGCACAGAAAATTACATGTCATCACAATTTAAAAGCCTCACAGTTGCCGTGATCGGTTGCTATGCGTGTATGGAAAAACGGACTGCATTCAATCAATATCATTAACTCTGACTAAGAAGTTAAGGAAACTGTTTGTGAAGAAAACTTGAAACTATTCGTGAAAGTTAAAGACAAATGTTGACTCGGCACCAAACAGTGTGATATACAGAACCGTCATGCCATGATAACGGTTCGGGTAAGCATCCTCCAGGGACTTGTGGGTATTACACGTTTGAATTCCTCCCATAACTACAATGACTCTCACCTTTCACGAGGGGGATAAAGTTCATACTGTCAAAGCAAAACAACCCTCCAGCAACATGTGCAGACAAATATTTAATAATTTCAGGCTTCCTTCAAAAGTGCAACGCGATTCATAGAAATAGGTTTGGTCACATTGCTATTGCATAAACTAGGTTTAAATAAACACATTTTTTAAAATTGGATCCTTAAAACATCCTGTTTTGCATGTTCATTTTCCAACAAGTATTTCCATCTAGTTACGGGATATTGCAGAGCCAGATGCAGATGATTTATCGGAACATTAGTCTTAAGAAAACACGATCGGGATATTTGGTTAGCCTGCTCTGAAATATTGGCCTCACTGGTTCCACATCTGAAAGCAAACAGTGTCATAACCAGAGGAGACATTTATACAAACGGAAACACAAAAAAATTATAAAATGAAGTGTTTCGCATTTGTGCCGCTGTCTCCAAAGGAGAAACAAGATGGGAGGAGTTACTGCTCTTTCCATTTTATTTATATATTTATTTTTGTGATTACCTAAGTCCAGTTTTGTTGAAACACCATTGCTCCGTGTTTAAGCATATGTGTATTTATTATTGTGAGTCATGGATTGTTAACACGCGACAAGATTCCCCTCTTGAAAAAACGTGTGGTCTGTCACCATCACGATTCCTTATTGTGTGCGCTTGAACAGTCGTTGCATGTGCCCCCCTGCCAGCCCCCCCCCCACCCCCCCACCCCCCACCCAAAAAAAAAAACATCAATAAAAATCTGTGGTTATTTGAAAGGTGTACAGTATGACCAAGGACTAGTCTTGTTTCCCTTCTCAGTCCTGTTTTTTCCCCCAGTGTTATACGTCCTTATATTTGATGGTGCCAGGGCTGGAACTAGCCATTGAAAAACATAGCCTGACAAAAGCATCGCACAACATAAATATCATCTCCTGTGATTTATAGCCAGCATTTACAGTTGGCACGTCCCAGAGTTCTGTTGACTTTATTTCATGCCTCAGCTTCTCAGTGTCTGTACTGGTATGAGAAGTATGCTTCAGGGAGCCCGTGCATGTGCATGCATGAGTGTGTTACTGCAAACACGCGCATCTGCGTACACGTGCTATTGCATGCATACCGATGCATTGTGTGTAGGTTTATGTGTGTGTGTTGCTATTGTGTTGAGGCTGTGTGTGTGTGTTGTATGTGTGTGTGTGTGTGTGTGATGTGTGATGTGTGTGGTGTATGTGTGTGTGGTATGCATGTGTGTGTGTATTTGGGTGTGTGTTGTGATGCATGTTTGTGGTATGTGTGTGTGGTGTGTATGTGTGATGTGTGTGTGTGTGTGTGTGTGTGTTTGAGTGTGCATGCGTCTCAGGTCATGCATGTGTGTGGTTGGTTTATGTGTGTGTGTGTGTGTGTGTGTGTGTGTGTGTGGGCATTAGCGCATGCTTGTGTGTGTTTGTGTGTTCTGTGCATGCGTGCACGCATGCATTCGCCTGTGCACACGTGCATGGGTTAGCGCATGCATGCGTCTCTGCACACTCCCAGCCGGACAGGCCGCGCGGCTGCACGCGGACTCTGCGCTGCGTCCCTCTTGAGACGCAAACCCCGCCCCCGGTGGCACTACACGTCGGCCATGTTGGCCCGTGGACAGACTCTGGCAGGCGCGCGCGTGTGTGTGGAGCCCGACCCCCGCGGTCACATGGGCAGCTCCAGCCATCTGCGGACAAGCTGCGCGAGACTCTCTCACACGCCGACCTACTTTACCCAGACCCACATCCAGCACACACACACACACACACACATCCAGCGCCACACACACACACATACACATCCAGCGCCACACGCACACACATACACCCACATCCAGCCTTTCACACTCACACACTCACACACACACACACACACACACACGCGCGCGAGCGCATACACACACAGACACTCACATACATGCACTCACACACACGAGCACACACACACACTCACACATACACGCATGCACACACACACACACACACGCAGCCCAGGTGCAGAGAGGGCTCATAAAACCACAGGATTCTGGAATCTCTGGACATCTGCTGGCAGCCAGCACATTGAGGGCAGGTGATCATCCTGAATGTTAATGATTGTGAGGTCATCCAACGAGCTCCATGGCTACCGAACCAAGTTCTTTATGATGTCACAATCGCAGTTGCCTTCGCTGGACTAAAAAGCCTCCCTGCTGTTATTTACGACCGAGGTGATGACTGCAGCCGTCATCGCAAAAGACCCAGAAATTAGCATTCTTTCCCCATGATGTTCAGAACTGGCACCGTTTAAAATCCTCCCGCTCTATCTCTCTGTTTTTATCCTTCCCAGCTCCTCCCTCTCCATCAGCCCAGCTGTTTCATCCCTCGTTCGTCCCCTGCGTTGCACCCAATGCCCACTTCCTCCCGCTCAGGACACGACGTGGAGAAAAGAGGGAACGTCCCCAACGGGGGGGTCGGGGGGGGGGGGGCTGAGGGTCTAGGGGCCGCGGCCCAGGCGTCTGAGTTATGAGGGCGATATATTGACCGGCAGTCAATGGCAAAGATCCGGGAAGCCGACGGCCGCGTACCGCCAGCGCTGCCCCCCCCCAGTCCCCCCCCGCCCCCCCCAGCCCCTCGCCCGTTATCGCTGACATGACATATCAACCCATCTGACGCCCTCAGGAAGGAGAAACTGCTTTTTCACCCCCCCCCCACCCCCAGTTACAAGCCTGTTTACATCCTGTCCAAGCGCTCTTTCCCTAAACCAGCTATGGAAGCTCAGTGGCCCGTTTGAACAGTATGTGAAATGTAAACACTTTCCGTTCCAAGTTTTTTTTATTTTTTATTTTTTTGTCTTCTTTTTTTGTTTTTGCGAGGCGAAGTGAAGACGAGGTCCAGCTGCGGTCCTGGCTCCGTTTCCGGGGGTCCCGCACCCAGCCCTTGTCCCGACCGCCGCGGTCAGAGAACCTTCCGGAACATTCCAGCCCTCGCCCTTCCCAGCTGACAGTCCGCCGCTGAGCGTCTGACGCCAAAGATCTTAGGCAGGACCACCAAAGAACCACCGTCCCCAGGAGAAGGGGGAGTAGTAAAAATTTTTTTTATTTTTTTTATAACGCTTTCTCCCCTTTTTCTCCCAAATTGGAATGCTCACGCTACCACACTCATCGCGACCTCAGCTGTCCATTTAAATTTAATTTTACATTTAATTTATTAGTTTATGTGACAGGAGCAACGCATCATAATAACATTGCTGTAAACGTGTCAGAGTTAGCCTGGGAGGCTAATTTTCATCTGTAGTCCCTGGGCTACATGTTTGGCTGTGGGAGGAAACCCACGGAAACATGGGGAGAACATACAAACAAGCTAAGAGGATCTGGGCCAGCTGGGATTCGAACCCAGTAACCTCCTCC
>NC_057935.1:3082500-3187500 GCF_018555375.3 Anguilla rostrata
GTGTCTGCGCGGACGTTATCGACGCGCGCGGCGGGAGAAACGGTCTGTGTTTACCTCTCCAGAATAATCCTCCCGCGGCTCCAGTTTGCCACCTCCGCGGTGTGCGCCAGCACCTCCCAAATTCTGCAAGTCGTCACGGACGGCGCTGGAGGAGGAGGAAGAAGAAAAGTCAAGCATTTATCGGGGCATTGTGAGGTCATGAAGATAGAACAGCCTCTGACCAATGGCAGCGGGTCAGATTGAACAGTTTAATTGTGAGGTCATAAAGATAGAACAGCCTCTGACCAATGGCAGCGGGTCAGACTGAACAGTTTAATTGTGAGGTCATAAAGACAGAACACCCGCAAAGCAGTGGCGGTGGATCAGTCTGAACAGTTTAACTCTTCAGATGTGTTTGAAGGCCCCTCTCGAGAATGGTTCTGTCACTTGCTACAGAGACATGGGGAAATCATTTTATACGCTTGACAGACATGTCAAACATGCCATAAAAGCTTTGGGAATTCCATCATTCTCCCTGGAGATCAACCCCCCCCCCCCCCCCCCCCAGTTTAATTCCATTTTCAAATTCTTATATTTTCACAAACTCTGGAAACCAGTGCTAAATGTAATATGTACAAATCTTGATTTTTATTTTCAGTGATTTTTAGGGTGCAACACTTCCAAGTGCCCTTTCAAAGAGGAAAAAAAAAAACCACATATTTGACAGTAGGAATCAGCCACCCTTTGCGATGCTGGTTCCAGGAGGTTTTTATAGTTTTTTTTTTAACCAGACGCAAGGGCATACAGTGCATTTAGTTTTCATTCTCCACTTTTAATTGGTTTGACTTGACTCAATTTATTGTGCTCTAGGTGAGACACTGTTCCGAAGGCATCTTTTTAAAGTCCTTTGTATGAGAAATGAGTGTAACTGGAAGGTATTTAGATACGCAGAGACAGAAGACATGGCTTTCAATACACCGCTGTTTGTCCCACATGCATTTGGCTAACATTCCAGTGAATGATCCTTCATAAGAGCTCTATAACTAATTTATAAGAGCATAATAACTCATTTATAACACCTTCATACGAAGCACTAGTTAAACGGTAAGTACTTATGTCAATAACTACAATAAAGCATATGGTGTGTGACTTCATGCAGCAAATTACATTTACCAAGACACACAGAGTGGCATACGCTATATGCCCATTTGCAATCACTGACATAAGCATTTATAAATGTATATGTAGTTCTTATGAAGGCACTACAAAGTGTTTATGAGGGAGTCATATATCCATTAGGAGAAAGTTTGGTAACAACCATTTGACATAAAGCTGACATAATCCTGTCGTACACAAAAACAGCTGTCACAAAAGAACATAACTGATGATGTCAGTTTATGTCAAATGACATAAAACTGTCATACTTCTTTTGGTAAATATTATGACAGATGTTACTGTCATAACATTTCCCAATAAAAGTGATGACTGTTCAACTTACCCGATTAATCTTTCTCAGTTGTTCAACTGACAACAGTATGAGGATAAACAACTGAAGAACCAAGAAAGGTTTATTACAGACATGTGTATTTACAGTATAGGGAAGATCATAGAAAGTAGATTTAATTAATCCCTGTACTTATATATCTTTGGTCATGCAAACACACCTCAAACAACATATGTACATGTTTTCACAGAGAAAGTATATCAGATGAGGTAATGCATATTAAATTTAGACCAGTGAACCCTTAGGGAAAAGGATTATACTGGAAATATATTGAAATAAAGTATATTATCAAAATACATATCATCAGATCAAGCAGCATAGAAATAACTGCCACTTTATTGTAGTGCAACATTTAATTGTGCTGTGAAAAAAATATGTACTATTATGTTTTGAAAACAGTCCACCCATTGTGTACGTCTGGCACTGTTGCTCCTGATATTCAGGTAGATGTGTCCTCTTGCATTGAAGTCGCTCTGAAAAGAGCATCTGTTAAATTAATGTGGTGTAATATAATTCCCATTACGGTTTCACAGTTAATAAACAGAGTTAATATGTGAGCCAGAAGCCAAGGAGAGGGAAGCCAAGATCTAGTTTATCGCTCGCGAGTGGCTCCCTTCAACCAGCCGGCGTCTGATTGGCCAGGTGTCACAGCTGTCTGGACGGTGACATCAAAGGTACTGACCCTGTCCATCACGGACGCACCCACTGTGCATTACATTACTGTGCCACATCTCTCAGGTGGGAGTGCGTACTGTAATGTCCTCCTGAAGCATCGCTCGCCCCATATAACAGTGCCTGCTACGTGAATGTTTACTATCAAGCGGATTAGCCCCTAAGATTTATTTTTTTTTAATATGCATGGTGTCCTGCCAAAAACCGTACAAGGCTGAGGGATTTCCCCACCGCACCTTGCCCCCAAACCACCCCAAAACAAAGACAAACCACCCCCGCCTTCCAAAATATTTAATCATTGGCAATGAAGCCTGTCAGCTCAAAAGAGGATCACAGATTTTAGACGAGCAAAGAAAATACCCACAGCCTCATCTGTCTCTGACTCTGGGGAGAGTAATACCTCGTGAGGATTAAAACTGATGGTTATTTAAAAAGGGATAGCGCTCCACATGGTGTGCATGTCAGAACGGGACATTCTCTCTCTCTCTCTCCCTCTCTCTCTCTCTCCCTCTCTCTCTCTCTCTCTCTCTCTCTCTCTCTCTCTCTCTCTCTCTCTCTCTCTCTCTCCTCTCTCTCTCTCTCCCTCTCTCTCTCTCTCTCTCTCTCTCTCTCTCTCTCTTTCTCAAATTCAAATTCAAAATGCTTTATTGGTGTGAAATACCTGAGTAAATATCGTACAAATATAAATACAAGACATTTGAGCATGAACATAAATTGAACCGAACAATTGTTACATCTAACTGTCTACCAACAACAAACACTATAATAATAATTATTATTCTTATGTCAAAAAAGAGAAAATGTGTTATTATTAATAATAAAAATAATAATAATAATAATAATAATAATAAGTTCAATTTATACATTTGGTGGTCAACCATTGTCCCTCAAATTGTGATCACACACCTGACAGCATGTGTGCAGCGTTCTCAGTGACACATGCGCCCTGTTCCACAGGTGATTACTCTCTCCCGTGTGTTCACTCACAGTCAGAGATTGAATTTTCTGTAATGATTATTATTACTGCTAAACTGCACTTTCAATCATCCTCGTGCTGAGCAGTAATCAGACTGGCACAAACACGGGGCTATCGGCCTGGAAGCCAAGCAGTCGCGCGGAGACTGACGTTTTAGAAAATAATAATAATAAATATCGGACAGTAATTCTGACTGTGCTCTGGCTGAAGGCAGGTGTTTATCTTACAAACAACTGGGACCCATAAACAGCTGGGACCAGTTTGAGCCGAGCTTGCGCATAATCCATCACCGGACTGAAATATTTGAGCCGCGTTTGGCCGACCTTACGCGATCACAGGGATGAATCAAAAGGAAAAGTTTCAGCAAAGTTTAGCGATAACACTGTTGATATCTTCACTTGCGAAAAAGATCCTTTTTCGTTGTACATTCATGAGGTGCACGCTTTGAATATGGAATATTGAGTGTTCTTCTGTCCACAAGAATGTTTGGTTTTAGTAAATTTAGTAAATTTAGAGGGCAGAGGCAAAAAAAATATCTCCAGAATTTGATAAAGGGCACAAAAGGAGTTTATGGTCATCAATCACCATCTGTGTTACACTCGCATTTATCAAGTATTTACGCTTCTGCTTATCGTTCTTATTTACTTCTTTGATTTTATATGTACTTTGCTCTCATTTTAAGAAGTTTAGAAGTCTTTTTTGCAATGCTGCTTGCTTCCTTGACTTAAAGGTATGAAGTTTATTATCATAGTTTTATTATTATTATCATCATCATCATCAACATAAATGAATCCACTATTTCCCTGCCCATGTGCGAGGAGAGAGAGGAGGATTCGAGTTTGACCTCACTCTTTCTTTTCATGTTGCAGCTCCCTCTATCCCTGACTTTTTTTGGGAATCTCTCTCTCATCTTTGCTTTAATAGTAAAAGTTTTTCCCTTTGTTGGGGGGGGGGTTGTTGGAGGGAGCCGAGGGAGTTAAGGGGTCAGGGGGGAGTTAGGGTGATGTTCGGTTTTTTGTGTAATTCTGAAGATTTGTGTGTGTTCACTAAAGCAACATCAGACGTCAAGCATCCCTCCCTCTCTGTCTCTTATCTCATGCTCTGTCAGTTTTTCCTTCTTCCCAAAGAAGTCAAAAGTCTCTCTCAGTCTCCCTCTCTCTCCATCTCCCCCTTGTTCTCTCACACATCCCACTTTCTCTCTCCCTCTACATTTCTTCTCGCAATCTCATTTTTTCTCTCCCTCCATTCGCAGCTCTCCTCTCTCTCTCTCCCCTCTCTCCTCCCTTTCTCTCCCCCTCACTCTTGTTCACTCGTGCTCTCTCTCCCTCTCCCTCCCTCTCTTGTTCACTTGCTCGCTCGCTGTCTCTCTCTCCCTCTCTCTCTCCCTCTCTAGTTCACTCGCTCGATTACTGTGTCTCTCTCTCTCCCTCTCTCTCCCTCCCTCCCTCCGTGCGGTGGTACAGTGGGGGTGGAATAGTTAGCGGGCTTCTCTCAGACCACTCCTGCAGATGAGGTCCAGATGTGCGGAGACACAGAGCAGATCCTGGGGCGGAGTCCCGCTGGAACCATCCCACAACCTTCTGTCCTCGCGTCCGAAAAAACCCGAGTGCTCTCCGCAGAGGCACCTTAACCAGCTCCTGCTCCTCCCCCGCCCCCGCCCCCAGTCGGCCAGGCTCACCTACAGCGCTGCTCAAACACAGACGACAACACGCGGCTGGACTGCTTACCATGCCTCTGGTCAGGGCCCAGTAACTCTCCAAGCCAACAGCGCATGGTCAAATTACAGCAAGAAACAGGCACATACATTTACTTATTTATTTATTTTGGGGGGCAGGGTAAGCACTGCTAAGCAACACACGTGCACACACACACACACACACACAGCACACACACACATACATGCACGCGCACACACACACACACACCTTACAGGCACAGCCGGCTCATCCAGGCTCCACTCCGTGGGCCAGCAGGCTACCATTAGACTCCCTGCTGTGACAAGCCCAAGTGGAGATCAGAGGCGATCCTCCCCCCCCCCCGGTGGTTTCCCCCTCTGCAGGACAGAAGCCCTGTGAATCAGATGCACAGGCACGTTCCCCTGCGTCTGCAGAGCTTGATCCCCGTCGCCGTTCCTCCTGTGTTCGAAAACCCCCACACCCCACGCCAGGGCCCAGCAGCCACTGCTCAGAGTGCTGAGGAAGACACACACCGCTACAACAACAACAACAACAAAAACCCTGAAGGAAAAACCCGAAGATCCTGAGAAAACCCTCCAGTCCACTGAGAAACGCGGCGGCACAATGACCTACTACCTCAGGTCCGGGCCTCTCCAGCCAACTGGGAAGAGTGGACTTCCCAAAAAAATAAAATAAAATAAATGTAATGTGACGTGGGCGTGTCCTGGCGCTATAAATACAGGCCTGAATGGCCACGACGGTTACCACAGCCGCTTAAGAGGGACCTGCTGAGGGGGTGGCGCGCCCACATAAACGGCGGGTGAGGGTGACAAGGGGGGGGGCGGAGGGGGGGGGTACCCGAGAGACAGCGACCTTGTGCCATCACAGCCAGAGGACATCTCTGTGTGTTCTGGAATTTCCGTCGCCACCACGCAGCGTCCAATCACAGGCCGGCGGGTTCGGGTTCGACCGCGGGGGTCATTCGCATAATAAAAACCGCAGCGGTATTTCTGCAGCGAGGGGTGCACGCCACTTCCTCCAGGCCCCCGTCCGCCAAGGGCGAAGGAGGAGAGTTGGCACGAAAAGGTGGCGCTCAGATTTCCGCCTGTATTCTATAAGGAGGCAGATTTGGGGGCGCAAATGGCGAACGCCGTCCCGTCTGAGTCCGCATCTCGAGGGTTTCTCACGTATAGGTTCCAGGCTGTTTACGATCTCGGATTTTTTTTTTTTACTCATAAATATACAAAAGGACGCCTGTTCGCCTGCGCACCGCGCATAGCAACATAATCTAATTCCGTGGAAATGTCAGTAGACGCGAGTTACTATGGCACCCAGGGGAAAAGCGTACTGCGGCAGAACACTTCCATGGTTACAGGTACAGGGTAATGAGCTTGCTGACATCGTCATAGATACCGAGCTGATCAGACACTCCCACAGCTTTAGGTACAGGATGGTAAGCAAACTGCCGCAGTCATAGATACAGAGTTTATAAGCACCGTATCATAGTCACAGATACAGGGTTTATAAGCACCACATCATAGTCACAGATACAGGGTTTATAAGCACCATATCATAGTCACAGATACAGGGTTTATAAGCACCATATCATAGTCACAGATACAGGGTTATAAGCACCATATCAGTCATAGATACAGGGTTATAAGCACCATATCATAGTCACAGACACAGAGATCATAAGCACCATATCATAGTCACAGCTACAGGGTTATAAGCACCATATCATAGTCACAGATACAGAGGTTATAAGCACCATATCATAGTCACAGATACAGGGTTATAAGCACCATATCATAGTCACAGATACAGAGTTTACAAGCACCATATCATAGTCACAGATACAGGGTTATAAGCACCATATCATAGTCACAGATACAGGGTTATAAGCACCATATCATAGTCACAGATACAGGGTTATAAGCACCATATCATAGTCACAGATACAGAGTTTATAAGCACCATATCATAGTCACAGATACAGGGTTTATAAGCACCATATCATAGTCACAGATACAGAGGTTATAAGCACCATATCATAGTCACAGATACAGGGTTATAAGCACCATATCATAGTCACAGATACAGGGTTATAAGCACCATATCATAGTCACAGATACAGGGTTTATAAGCACCATATCATAGTCACAGATACAGAGTTTATAAGCACCATATCATAGTCACAGATACAGGGATCATAAGCACCATATCATAGTCACAGATACAGGGTTTATAAGCACCATATCATAGTCACAGATACAGGGTTTATAAGCACCTGGCCGTGGGTAATGCATTGGAAAGCACTGGGGGGCGTGGCCATGGGTAACAGGGAGGCTATGATACATGAGACAATCTACAGCACCCTCATTTTGCCTTGACCTCCACTTCACTCAATTGCTCTTGTAACACCCCCCAATTTCCTCTCTCTCTGTCTCTCACACACACACACGCACACACACACGCGCGCGCGCGCGCGTGGCGGGTCTGTGGAACACGGCGCATTGTGCTTTCTGTCGGCGGTAATCGCGGCCTTGGTCCTCCGTCCACGAGCCCCTCAGAAGCCTCCGTCGCTCCGCCGCTGCACTGTGCTGTTGCCCGGCAACGCGGGGTCTTCTTTCTGCCTTCCCGGCGCCGCTGTTTGTTCCCGCCGAACTCGGCGAGGGAGGGGGGGGGTGGGGGTGCTGGGGGTGGGGGGGGTGCGACAACACACAAATTGGTAAACGGTAGACGGGGGGGCCCAGGGGGCCGTGGATCGATGCCGGAGCAAACAATCGGGCCGGTCTCCGCAGCCTCTCCTCTCTCTGCAGTTTCCGTTGCCGTGGCGGCGGCAGCGGCGGCAGCGGCGGCATAACGTATTAGCCTTTCCTTCCAATTAGCCCCAGATTCCACCGCCATCCCCCCTTCCCGCTAACCCGTCCGCGCGGTGAGGCAGCTGATGAGAGAGACCCTTATGTAAAAAAAATGATGATAAAAAAACAGACGCCTCGATGCACACGTGTGCGTGTGTGTGTGTGTGCGCGCGTGCGTGTGTGTGTGTGTGTGCGCGTGCATGATCTCACACCCCGTCACTCTCCTCCCTTCCCAGAGGCCAGCAGGGCAGGTGTCTCCGTTGGCGGAAAAGGTGTGAAAAGGAAATCGATCCTGCCGTGGTGGGGGGGCAGCTCGGCGGAATCCGCGGGACAGGCCCCCCGTCTCACCGCATTCTCCCCGTCCAGCCGTGCGCGGCCACGCCTGCCGCTGTCCTTCCGTTTCCATGGCGCTCGCTCTCTCTCTCTCTCTCCTTCTCTCCTCCCCTCTCCCTCTGAAGGAACAGAGCCAGCTCAGAGGGGCGTGGGGGTGGGGGGGGGGTCCTCAAATTAGCGAGAAGTGGAAAACGGCGCCTGGCGTGTTTCTCGTGCCAAAACCCGAGAATAGAAAACCCCCAAAAACAATTCCGATTCCGGGAACCAATTCCACACAAAAAAACAAAAAATACTTCGAGGATAATGGGAAAAATATGAGCGGCTCTGGTCTCCAGCGTGAATCTACGGGAGTTTGTGTGATTTCCCATAAGCGCAGAGTCCTGAAACACTTCCAGTTCAAAGGTCAGAATAGTCATGAAGCATTTTCAATTAGAACATCAGTTGTGAGATGGGGCATATGGAATATTTTGTGTACTCTTGCATTGGTTTCTGGTGGTCTTCCCCAGTTTTTCCTCAAATAAAAAGATGTTCGAAAAAAAAAAAAAACTGAACATCAGTGACATTATCGCACCTGGGGAAGGTCTTGCCCGCTGGACGTACGCACACAGATCACAGCTTAAAGACGGGCGAAACACACCTGTTTGCATGACCTGGGTGTCTATCGTTCTGTCGATGTGCAGAACGAACGGCTTCGCAAGGCCAGTTTGTGCAGGTCTGATCACCGCTGGACGCTCTCCAGGCTGTTGGTAACTGAAGGGCCGAGGCGGGTTGCCTTGCTCCCATCGTTAAGTAAACGTAATCTTCCTCCGGAGATTTCTTCGCGGTGGGGAGCCGCTTTCTCACCACTTGCTTGCATGTTTTTAATTCCCAGCAGGATATATATATATATATATTTATATATATGTTTTTTTTAAACCTCACTTGCTGTTTTTTTTTTTTTGGGGGGTTTAAGGCTCAGTCTTTCCCAATTTTTCCATTTCACATCTTCTTGCCAAGTGTCTTGGTGACAGTGCCTCTACAAAAGGTACGATACAAATAAATATTTTTAAAATGATTTATTCTTATATTCTTGTGCCCTGGTATGCTCATCAGAGAGCAAATGTGGCATTTACTGTCCAAGAATTATAGATCTCTGGTGTACAACACTTTCAAATAAAAAAAAGCAAACAAGCGTACTTGACTAGAAGCACATTTCACAGTGAGCAGCCACTTATCTTGAAAGCAAAATAATCTTTCGACAACAAACAATTGGTCGGGCTACTTAAACCAATGAGACTGAACTGAAAATAACTGATGTTACGGTAGCTGGGTCTATTTTCAGAGACCTCCTCCACTTTCATTACATTTACAATCAATATGGTTGCGAAAGGGCACAGGCAGTAACTTAGTCTACTATGAGGCACAAATTTTACAAACGCTGCAGCCTGCCTGCTACTGAATATCTGATAGGAGGCCGTACTTGTATTCTGGAGCTAACCAGCAACATTAGTGAGGTCGCACGCTTTAATTAATCAGTACTTCCTTGGAGTGAGTCACGTAAGAAAAATAATAAACGTACCAACACAGAATACAGGATGCTCGGCAACATCCGACGTCGCGCGACTTTAATCTCAGTTTGCAAATTCACGCGGATGCGCGTTGGCTTCTGCAGAAGTAGATGCAACCAGGATTACGTTGTGCTTGTGCAAACGATCCAAAATCCAGGCGTGCAAATGTCCGATGTACACTCTTTTTTTATTTTCACACCCTGCTGGGGTACTTTTTACACTCATTGATGTCGGAAATAAGATTAACGTTCTGTTTGTTTGTTTATTTATTTCAGTTCCTTGTTTAGAATTATGTTTTCACCGAACCCTACAGGGAAATATGCTTCATCCCGAGAAAAGAAACAAGAGACAAATGTTTACAACGGCAGACGATTCACTCATAAAATGCATTGCTAACACAGACTGGGCGTAAATGTAGCTGATATTAACAAGTGTCAGCTGGAGTATTTTACTGAATTTATATGGATTCAGTAGAAGCACAGGAGATGACACTTCGATGAAATTGCGTTGAGTTTGTTCTGATAAAAACAATTATGGGGTTATTGAAACACATGTGGATAACGGCGCTCTCTCCCGCTGTCTTTATATGACGACATGCAATTAACACCACCCTAACATAGTTAAGCCAGTTTTTTTACAAGTCGGAAAACAATCGCTATTAACATATTCCACTTATTTTAAACAGCTGTCAAGCGATTGTGAATGTATCGCAAAGAAACGTTGCGTTTTCATGAAAATAATACGGTTTCTATTTATCTGTAGAGTTTGTTAGAAAGCACTCAAAAAAACATCTTACCTTCGTGGACCGTTTACAAAGTTAATGAGGCTTCTTAGGGAAGTGTGTCACACTAATTAACACCCCATCAACAACAAGACCATTAACGGAACTCAACCTTTTTAGCGAAACATTTAAATTACAATAAAGTTTTGATGGACCTCGCATCAAATAAAAAGAAAAATCGTATTTTTATATATGCTGTGCAAGATGTGTAAGAGCGGTAAACATCATCTTGTGACAGATTTGGCGTTGATTTGACCTTTTTTAAACTGCCAAAATGAACTGAGTGGTTAAGTGCGGCAAGGTACTTTAGAATAGGCTTATATTAGGCTTCATTGGTAAGGTACTATTCCAGTGTGTGGATGGGCCCAATGGTTTGTTATCTGTTGAGGCTCTGTTCCAGTGTGTGGATGGGCCCCATAGTCTGGTGTCTGTTAAGGCTCTGTTCCAGTGTGTGGATGGGCCCCATGGTCTGGCCCTGTTCCAGTGTGTGGATGGGCCCCATGGTCTGGCCCTGTTCCAATGTGAGGATGGGCCCCATGGTCTGGCTCTGTTCCAGTGTGTGGATGGGCCCCATGGTCTGGCCCTGTTCCAGCGTGTGGATGGGCCCCACAGTCATGGTCTGATATGGAAATGCAGTCTGTGTCAGTCCTGGAGCATAATTGGCACTAGAGTTGCCCCTGGGGGGTCCTGCGTTTCAGTCAGCCAGAATGACAGGGAATCACTCTCAAGCAAATCCCCACGGGTCCTTTCAGTGCTTACAGTTTGTCTGTTGAGCTGGACGCGATTTGGAGAAAATATGAAAACGAGCATCAGCTTGTAATTCTCTGTACTCTTCTGAATGCACACACGACAAAAAAAAAAGGAAAAAGAAAGTAGAATGCTGGATATTAGAGGTTGTCCTGTAGTTAGCTTCCCCAAATGCTTGATCCTAGTGCCACCTACACGTAGGAAGAAATATCCCTTTTCCAGATCTTAGAAAACCATTCAAGTATTCTCAACCAAACATTGTGTAAAAGAGGACAGACCCGCTTATGTTTATTTGTTGAACCAATTACAATTGTCTGTAAAGGAGAGATTTGTCTGTGAGTGCAAAAAAAAAAAAACATTAGCGAACCAATTAATATTTATGCGTGAACCAATTATTTTGCTTGTAACATACACACAAAAAGAATTGTGAATCTCATTGTTTTTTTGTGTAAGGCTGATATTATTTATGAAATGATTTCTGAGATAATAACAGCTTCTGGGACGATAGCACCTGAGACACCGAAGCCATACCTGCGGAACAGGTGTCGACCGCCTACCCAGAGCGCCCACAGCAAGGGTGCTGCCTCCCTAATGCTTCTCTTTTTCATACCCTCTCTAAATCGCTCAGGTTATAGACACGCAGGGCGAGTCTCGAGAGCAGAAAGCCCGTCGTGCCACCATTTTGACTGTTGAAGAGTGCAAGCGTACCTTTAATGATTGGAGAAAAGGAAAATGATTCACCGTGCAGAGACGACTGGCTCCAGTGTGCCAGGAGGGACTCCTTGTAAAGACGCACGTGCGCCAGGATGTTAGAATAACCGACCAATCAATAACTGCGGTATGGGGAACGAGCGGTCCCTTCCTGTGCGTGAGCGGGCGTGCGCACGAATCAATTTCTTGCATTTCTGAGATGCTGCGAAACAAGAGAGTAAGCGAGAGAAAAAGCGAAACAACAAAAAAAAGAAAATGGAAGCACGTCGATTTCACACAAGGAGCGCACCCGTGCCGTTCTCCAGTATTACCTGTATTTCCGATTACGCAGATCTGGACATGTCCTATATTTCCCTGCCCAACAGAAACAAGGCTATACCTGCCAGATCTGACTCAAAACACCCGCTGCATCGCATTCATTTACAAGAATTTAACAGCCGTTCTTCTCTAGAGTGCAAGTAAACGTACGAAACGGAAACTGATCTGGGTTCTGTCCTTGGGAGAATCCATCCACCTCTGTATCCCTATGAGAGGCAGGTACATACACTATCAAATCAGATGTGTTAAAAACAACACATAGCGTGTCATTTTTTTTTAACACACCTCCATGTCTAGAAAAAGGACAACACGTTTTTGTGTCACTTCCAACGCAGTCCGTGTTAAAAAGTCTCCCTCTGGAACTGTATTGTATATTTGTAACACGAAAGCAGTAACTTTGACACAAAATGTGTTGAAAGTAACACAAAAGTAGTTACACAATGTGTGCTGGATTTTAACGCATCCTTTTTTGAGAGTGTGAGAGAACAACTGTGACCTCCGTTTTAGAGTCCGTCAGACTCAGCTTTCAGTGGAGCTGATTTATGGCCTCCATGTCTGGCCAAACCCCCTGGGTCTCCGCATCTCTGCTGTACTGCCCCTATAATGAGAACAGGGGTGGACGGTACCTCTGTGCTGCTGTGAACCAATCAGTGAAAACACCGGAATACTGAATCCCTGGTGAGTGAATCACTGGGACATTATCCGAGGTGAGTGAATCCCTGGGACTCTGAATCCCAGAAGAGTGAAGCATTGGGACACTGAATCCTAGGGGAGTGAATCCCAGGAACTCTGAATCCCAGATGAGTGAATCCCTGGGACTCTGAATCCCAGGTGAGTGAATCCCTGGGACTCTGAATCCCAGAAGAGTGAATCATTGGGACACTGAATCCTTGGGGAGTGAATCCCTGGGACTCTGAATCCCAGAAGAGTGAATCATTGGGACACTGAATCTCAGGGGAGTACTCCGTCACACGGTTGTCCGCTCTGCTTTCGCCTGACCCGCGATTGGTTCAGCATCATTAACCTGCAGTAATGAGGCGTAGCGGTCAAGCTTGCTCTGCCCCCTGCAGGCCATTGGCTGCGCTGCGGTCAAGCCCTTTAACAAAACTGAATTAATCTCGCCAATGATATTAAGCACATACACACCTTAAAATATCTTCTGCTGAAATAGCATAACCTGTAAATTAGATTTAAAAAAGAACCAGGGTGTTAAAACATTTTTGCAAGTGAAACACAATAGATAACCTTTTAATGGAGACCTTCAGAGTAAGAGTACCCTTCAGTTTTTACATTTTTTGCAGGATACAAGTGAAACAGTTTGCAAAACCTGAATAAAAGGGTAAGAGTCACCATATCAGAAACAATCCCAGATAGATCCATATCAAAAACAATCCCAGTTAGATCCATATCAGAGATGGCTGAACTTCAATATAAATTCCTCATAAAACAATTACAACACATAATGGAAAGAAACTCCAAGCATTTTTTCCCCCCCACACAAGCCCCTCGGAAGCCATTCACAGAATATAAACCACACAACATCAAATGGAAGAAGAGAAAATTCAACACACACACACACACACACTTTTGCTTTTGAACATGGAGTGGAGTGCGAATGTTTGAAATGGCATTACACACAGACAGGGCTCCCTTGTTTTCGGAATCTTCCCGAGTGAACGCAGGTGCGCCCACATGACAGCAGGTCTACTGTGATGTCACAAAGAGCCAGCTGATGATTGGTTGTGGAAGTTCCTCCTGGTTCCGGAATACCCAGGCCTCTTACAAAACAGGAAGTGGCCTGCAGCTTTTTCTACCGTTGCCTCTGGGCTCAAATAAAATGCGTTGACTCTGGACACAAGTATCATTTCGCAGTTTAGGTTTTGCTTTCACCGTTTGATGTGTGGAACCAATTAAGGCACATTTCTGGTTTGGCTAATTCTGTAGGGTAACATTTTTGTTTTGCGTGCAGTCTGTGTACAGACCAAACACATGCCGAATACACATGCACCAAACACACACACACACACACACACACACACACACATTGGGGAAAACTGTTGAAAAACACACAACAGACACAGTTCAAACAGACAGTGGAGACGTGAGCTCAGCGCACATCCGCAGGTGTGCTGACAGCAAGCTGGAAAGTGCCGGAAAAAAAAGGTTCTGCTCCTCAACCCGTTTTCTATCAAGTGTGTGTGTGTGGAGCTGGAGGAATGTGCAAAAAACAGCCAATTTCCAGAAACGGTCGTAGAATAGACACTGAATTAATATTTCCGTAATAATGTATAGATGTCGCATCAGGAAGCAGCAGCGCTGGGAAAAGCTGGTCACGTGACCCCCTGTCGCAGTCGCGTCAGTTCAGCCTTCAGATCCGAACGCGCGGTCGATGGTTCTGTGTCCGTCTCATTTTCAAAGCTGCTTCGGCCTTGAGTTTCACATGAAAGAAAGCCTGACAGAAAAGTCAGGAGTGGTTTTTTTTCCTTCTCCCTCCCAGGTAACAATGCTGTTGATAGTTCCTTAAGAGCACAAGATGCCTGAATAGCAGCTACTGCACATTTTCTGAATGCCAGTTACTGGACAGTTTTGCTTGTGTCTTTCTCAGAGTTCTATTAAAGATAAATTACATTAAATTACACTAGAATGTGTTTGCTGCAACAAATTATACATCATGAATGACACGAGAAAGACGAGTTTTTTTTAATCTGAAATGTTAAATTGTAATGGTTTTCTTTGCTTCATTCTCCCTTGTGATTTATAATGGTTATTTCAGAATTCCCCACATTCTTATTGTTTTACTCTAAGGAGGTTAACAGCATTTCCTGCTTTAAATTTTATGTGCTCTCCTCCCACAGGGCCAGATTTCTAATAACAGCCTTTAAGCCACGGTGCGTCTTGCCTGAGGTGACACACCTGCAGCATTACCTGGGCAGTGAGCCGTAATGAAATTATTCGCCGAGCAAAAGCCTTGAACAGACAGAGCACCCCTGGCTGCCCAGAACACGTTTAGATAATGAAAACCCGGTAACTGCGTCTGCTGTTTTCTGAGAGGGGATGAGTCTACAGGGCGAGCATGGGTTGTGAACGCAGAGATGGAGCATGTGCAGGACAGACACAGTACAGACGCAAGACAGACGCAAGACAGACTCAGGACAGATGCAGGCCAGACTCAGGACAAACTCAGGACAGATGCAGGACAGACTCAGGACAAACTCAGGACAGATGCCTGACAGACTCAGGACACGCCCAGGACAGGGGCAGGACAGACGCAGGACAAACTCAGGACAGACGCCAGACAGACTCAAGACAGACTCAGGACAGACCCAGGACAGACGCAGGACAGACGCCAGACGACTCAGGACCAGGACGGGGGCAGGACAGACCCAGGACAGACGCAGTACAGACCCAGGACGGGGGCAGAACAGACCCAGGACAGCAGGCGATGCAGGACAACTCAGGACAGACGCAGATGACAGACTCAGGACAGATCCGGACGACTCAGGACACCCTGACAGACTCTCAGACCAGCCAGGACAGACCAGGACAGACCAGACGACTCGACAGATGGACCCTCTTCCCTCCTCCTCGCTCAGGGCCAACTTCGTTCTCCGTTGCTCCAGAACATTCCACGTTGTTTCCGAGTCAATTCACAATTTTCCTCTGCAGTGATAAAAACAAAACTGGAAAAAAGGAGAAAAACAACGACAAGGATGTTACATAACCTGGAATCAGCAGTGTGTGGCCAAGGGCCGGAGAAGAAAAAGTGTGTGTGTGTGTGTGTGTGTGTGTGTGTGTGTGTGTGTGTGCGTGTGAGTGTACGCGTTCCTGCACAACATCTCTCCCTCATTGACAAACATACCTGTCCCTGAGTCTTCTTCTGGAAGTTCGACTCCAAAGGTTTCCATGGGAACGGAGCGAGGGCAGCTTGGGTGTGAGCGCGAGCGTGTGTGTGAGCGCGAGCGTGTGTGAGCTTGTGTGTGAGCGTGTGTGTGTGCGTGTGTGAGCGTGTGTGAGCGTGTGTGTGAGAGCGCGCAGTTGTGTGTGAGCGTGTGTGTGAGCGTGTGCGCGTGATGCGTAACAGGTGAGGCAGCCCTTGTCTCTTTCTGAAAAGTCAACCGCAGCCTCTTCACACACCCTCACACACTCCCGTTCCGGAGGGAAGCGCAGGTCCGCCCCGAATAACAGAGGAAAAAGAATCAGTCTTGTTTTCAAAGGAACAGAAATTAAACCACCACAGGAGCCATTTATATGCAATGTTGTAAGACTAATCATGTGACCCTGAATTGTTTCAATATAAGAGTGTCCAAGATTTTATTCAAGATGATGATGATGATGATGATGGTGGTGGTGAAGGTGGTGATGAGGATGGTGATTATGATGATGGCAATGATGATGATGATGAAGATTAAGAAAACTTAATGGGTTAGTGTCCATTCGTTGAAGAACAATGAATCAGACAAATATAATTAACATTTGAGACGGTGGTGGATGGAACAGATAAGGAAGTTACTCTCCCCATCGTCTGGATAAACAGAAAAGTTTGTTTCTCGCTCATTGGAGCTAAACTATAATTATCTAGACACCCCACAGGAGATCAACAGACAAAAGTTCTAGGAGTTTGTTTAAGAAAGAAAAAAAGAAAAGCACGGAAGCAACCTGTGAATATTTCATGAACTCTGCATTTGAAATCTTGAATGAGCTCAAATTGATTCATGACTTTTTAATGTTGTCCAGGCCAGTGCAAACATCAATAATAATATTTTACCATCATATGGTTTGTGCATGCTCTGTTTTACATTAGAAAGGCACCTTTGTAGGGTGATGCTGAATTTATTCTCTGCTTAATTTGTGGGTATTTTGCAGTGGCGCACACACAGTACTCCTATCAAAAAGCAGTGAAATTGATTTAAAATTACCCCAGGGGGTGGAATTAGGATTTGATTTCAGATTAATTGAATGTACTCAGTTTCAGAGTCATTTACCCAAGCAGATTTTTACCCTCTCCAGACAAAATGATTAGGGTTGTTGATTTCAGAGGAGGGAAAAACTATCTCCAACAGGTTTGAGTGGGCGTAACTGGGACTCCTGAACAGATGGATTACAGCGAGAGAGAGAGAGAGAGGAGAGGGGAGAGGGGAGAGAGGAGAGAGGAGAGAAAGGGAGGGAGGGGGGAGAGAGAGAGAAGGAGGGAGGGAGGGAGGGGGAGGGAGACAGCGAGAGAGGGAGAGACTTGACTTTCTCATAAAAGGCGAGAGTAAACAGGAGAGAATGAGACGAGAAGCACAGGAGGAGTGAAGGAAAGAGGGAGCAGAAAGACAGACGAAAAGAACGAAGCGGATCATGCGACCAGGCCTGTGCCTGCAGCTCCGTCGTCTGTAGACCCACTCAGCACCAGCTCAGGCGGGCGGTGTGAGTGTTGGCTTCGCCAGCCAACATGCTAATGATGGGGTCATGACAGGCGGGGCTCCACTCGGTCAGGGTGAACAGAGCTCAGCGCCTAAGTCCATCAACCGGTCAACTAGTGGGTAAATAAAACCAAGAGGCACAGAGGTTGACAGACAACCGGAAGGTTGCTGGCTCGATTCCCCGATTCCTCGGTCAGACGCGTGTACTCCAGTTGTGGGCAAGCAACCGGAGGGGTGGCTGGTGTTTATCTAATCGGTGCAGCCAAACCGTTCTCAGATAGGTTTAGAATGCAGCTACAGTAGGCGTGTCACTGCTGTTGTAACACCTGCCACACGGCCTGACTGAGTGACCCTGAACGTCCCACCTTCACCCACTGAAGTGAACCAGGTGCGTGCTGCAGGGGAGACTGTATAACAGCGCTAATGATCGGGTCTAATGGTGCAAGTGTGGGTGTGTGTGGGTGTCGTTGTTCAGTGTGACGAGGTGGCTTGATCTAGGTAACTCACTCCTGTTACCTTGTGTTAACTAAAAAAAACCAAGATTGCACAGAGGTTGACCGACAACCTGAAGGCTCTGGCTCATTCCCGATTGGTAGCATGCAGTGTACTCGTGTGGGGAAGGGCTTAACCAAGATGCAGGTTGTTTAGGACATGACGGTGCCCTTCAACAAGGATCCAGTCAGATATATCAGCTTATAATGGATGCAGCTAAGTCCCGATGAGCGCTGTAATGCCTGAACTAAAACTTGACCTGGCGCTTTTCAACACTGGCTACCCTGGTAAAATTGAAATCCACTGATATCCGTGCGTGCATTAAAACTGGAAACGCAGATGACTATTGTTCTACTGACAGAATGCAGCCGGAAAAATCTTTTTGTTTTACGAATAAAATTATTATTATTTTTTTTAAAAACCTCAATCAAATCCCTCCCTTCCCAGTCTCCATTCACTGGAAAAGACAGAGTGCCCTCACAAGCAGCCAGCTGCTGACCAGACCCTCACTTCATACGGGACAGTACCCAAAGGGCTAAAGCGCACACACTGTACATATAAAGAGAGGGACAGGGGCTGTTTCACTACCCCCCGCTGCCGCCGCCCCCCCGACCCTCCAAAAAAAGAAAAAGAGAGGAAAAAGACAAGACTATTAAAATTAGACGATTACAGTGCATTACATTCCACTCATTCAGCAGTGTAAGAGAACATAAGCGCTTCTACCTGGAAGATGTTGTGTCAGGTGTCAGACCTGGGGGGTATTTCATGAAGCAGGACTACCGAGTGACCTCTGAAACCAGCTTTCTATCTAACCTTTCAGTTAGGTAACCTATAAATACCACAGTCTGAATCAAATACCTGCTTGACCTCGCGTAAAAATAAATTGTGTAAAAGAGATCTCAAGCTACGTTAAATAAAAGTATATACTCAGCATATTATGTTATGATATATGCATGAAACGTGAAGCAGGAGAGGAGCAGGGTTCATCTGTATGTTATTTAGAATAAAGGCCAGTGATAGGTGGAACACGTGTTGCATGTTCAAATAGAGGCCTGTGATTGGTCGGACAGGCGTTCTACCTTCGAGCTGAACGCAGTGTCCAGAACAGCACAGGGCGTCCGTGCAGACGTACGTCTCCTCATGAAGATGAACTGCTCCCTGAGCTACAGACTAGCCACAGCTGTCAGCACGTACACAGATGTACAGAGTACATACACACACACGTACTCACTCACACATGCACGCACACACACACACACACACACATGCATACACATGCATGCACACTCACACACAAGCGCGTGCCTGCAGACACACACGCACACACACACACACAGAGTTAGAGAAGCCGTAAAGATCACTTAAACAGCCTTTCCTACCAGGAGGAGCGTTGTAGCTCCTCTATAGTAACAGAAGCAGTTGCACTTGGCCTTTGCCTATTTCTGACCCTGTCCCACTGAAATCGTCTCTTGCCCCTTTGAGTAAAGTTTGCCTTTCTGGGGCAGAGCCAGAGAGCCATTTATTTGTTTAAATTTGTAAAATGTATTTCTCACTTTTGGACGGCCTGACTCCTACGATTCCTTGGAATCTGAAATCCTTCCACCCAGCTCCACGGGCGGCCGCTGGAACTCCCGTACGGCTACGGAACGTTCCAGAACTTCTCCTCATCGCTTGTCGTCACGCCGCGGGGGTTCTGGATGTCAGGCTCACACAGACGCGAGGTGGAGGAAGGCGCTTAATGTGCAGCTCGGCAGACACGCTGGCGGCCGCAGGAATGACCAACGCTAAGTGCGCTAAGTGACACCGTCACCTCGGGCCAGCGGTAATGACCGGGCAATTTTACAGCCACAAGTCATTACCGGGACAGTCCAGATCTGATACTAGACCGTGGTGCCCCTCCATGCACTGGAACAGAGACTTAACAGGAAGAGCCAGTTGGTTGTTGGGGGGGGGGGGGGGAGAGGAGCCTATGTCTGGAGGCAAATAGTCTACCTGGCTAACAGACATCAACACAGGTAAGCCTACAGCCCCTGATGGAAGTCTGCCAACAAACTGTTTATTTCTGATTTTAGAGCACAAGCGTTTCTTTCCTTTTTCTCTTTTTTATTTCTTTAAAAAAATTTTTTTTTTTTTTTTTACAGAGTTCAATTCGGAACTTAAACAGCCAGGCATCGCCGTCGGCAACAGAACGCGCCGACGTGCTCCCACCTGACATCTTTTAAGGCGTTTCCCGTGAGACAAAGGCTCCGTTTTTCTCTCTCTCTCTCTCTCTCTCTCTCGCCCCCCGCCCCCCCCCCCACATCGTTCCCAGAGGAAGACCGCAGCCCCCGTTTCATAAAACAGCTGGCGCGCGATGCCAGGCATTCGGGATACGCGGGGGGTACGTGGGCGTGGGCACGGCTGAATCTTCCGGAAATTTCTAATGGCGCTGGAAAAGGCTTACCCACCACCGAAAAACGAAGAGGGGGGGATGGGGAGGGGGGGGCTTGAGGGGAGACAGATCAAAAGGTGCCGCTGCTGCTCGTATCCGCCGCTGTTCTGATGAGTAAAATGGAGGCCGTTAGCGTAAATGGCAAAAAGATGGCCGGGAATAGACGGAAGAGCCGCGCATCTGTCAGGGAGCAGGCCCCGCCCCCTAAGCCGCGAGGCACGACGGGAGGGCGCTCGCCCGCCCGCGCGGCTTAACGAGCAAACGCAAAGACCCCGCTATTTATAGCGCATCCCGCGGGAAGGAAGGAGAAAAAAATAAAAACGGACACCACCCTGGAGGACTTTCCTTCCTGGCTGTGCCTTATCTCCACGGAGACCCCGCCCCAACCTCATCACGCGCTCTTCCTCTCCTTATTATCCTTCCTCATCTTCCCCCCATTTCTTTTGACCACCGTAAATTCTGAAGAGTACTCTCGGCAGAGAAGAGGCGTGGCACCTGCGTGGCGTGCCTTTGACGGGCTGGTAAATATCGTGACATATCGGCGAGACGGAGACCAAAAGTTCTCCCATGATCCCTAGCGTCGTGATTCAGAGACGACCCTCTTTAACCAGACGAGAACGGGCCTATTGAAATGGGCTCTTTTTTTTTTTTTGAAATTCAGAAGGGGAAGTTCAGACTAAGGTCCCTTTGAAAGCAAGCCAGGGAAAGATAACATATATTTCAGATCACACACACACACACACACACACACACACACAAGAACAACAACAGCTCGTGAGCACTCCTCAAATCTTTTTTTTTTTTTTTTCTCCAACCTTTTCAAATTCTAAAGAGGGCTCTGATTTTGAAGGTCAGCCCCGACTAATTGTGCGTATCTATTTAAATTCCCGGCCCTTGGAAGTGACAGAGCATCAATAGACGCTACATTCCTTCAGAGAGCAGCGCACAATGCGGGTTTCGCAGAATCGCGGCGTCTGCGAATCCATAGCCGAAGCGAGTATTATTCCCCCGATCCGCGAAGGAGACAAACGCGGGGTTAGGAGGCATTTCTTAACCGCTTTTTTCTTTTTTTTTTTTTTAAACGCCACCGCACGGGTTGTTTTTTCATCCGAGCGCGATCCATCGGTCGTCTCGACCTTGAAGCGAACGCAGACTCTCTCTCTCTCTCTCTCTCTCTCTCTCCGCTCCCCGTGACGGAGTTACGCAAGGCAGACGGGGGGCTGCTGAGGCGAACGCCGTAAAAAAAATTAAATTATTAAACACGCGGTTCCCCGGCGCGGTGGTTTGTATGGGGGTGCCGTGAACCTGCCGGCGTTATTCTGAGCGTGACAACAGGCTGGACACCCCCCTTCCTGCCCCCCCCCCCCCGACCACGCCCCACCCCCTTTTCAGATTCTCGCTTGAGCGACAACAAGCAGAAGAAAGAAAAAAATAAAATAAATAAATAAAATAAATAGCAGCACTTATCGTGAGCTCCACCAGAGCACAGGACTCAGAACTCGGAACTCGGAAGGGGGGGGAGGGGGGGGGTTTGTAGAAATTAATTAGGCAAGTGAAGGCTGTGTGACAGGCAAGGTGAAGCCTTGCTTTATTTCAGCCGGGGGGGGGGGGGGGTTCCCATGAGAACGGCGCGGTGGGACGCCTGTGCCCGCGGCTCCAGGCGCCAGCAGGAGAGCCCTCAGATCCGCCTCGCTGGGGGGGCGCCGCTTTTAAAACCGACAAATTGGGCTGTTGAAAAGCGGGCAATGCGATTGGCTGGATATTAGCAAGTGTTTGTGGGTTATGAAAGACACTTATCTGGCCCTGTCCTTGATCTGTCCATCTGTCCACCTGTCCTTTATTCTGTCTGTGTGTTGGTCCTTCCGTCTGTCCGTTTGTCTGGCCGAAAAGGCCCTGTGGTACAAAGGGCAAAGTGTGATGCTGTTTTAATGTTCTAAGTTCAAGTCAGTTCTGGAGTAGAACTGGGATTTATGTATTATAAGCTGAGACAGCAACAGGAGATGTTCCAGACTGTGTCTATCTATTTATCTATCTATCTACGTATCTGTTTGTCTGCTTATCTATATATCCATCTGTCCATCCGTCCGTCTTTTTCAGCAAAGAGCTCAGTGTTCCCTTCACCTGGCCTAATATCACTCATCAGTAGGGCTGGGGTCAGACTGCGTCTGAAGCCCTTTGAGGAGGTAATTACTGAATGAGAGCGCCACAGATTGCATTGTTCACTGACATTTCTCAACGGAGAAGAACCTATAGCCATTCCCCCACAGCACACATCAATGCAGGGCCAGTAGGGGGGGGGGGGGAATAACACCCCTCGGGTAACACAAATAACCTGCAAGAGCTGGAGTTTGCTGGAGTTCAAACACATATGTTTTGGGGGACGGGGGGGGTGGTGGGGTAGACAGGCAGACATGTCACCCCAAATATTTCCTACAGAATTAATTGCCAGGCTGGCTACCGTGAACTCGGCGTTGACGTGTGAGCTGGTCAGCTGTGTGCCTCTCACCGGATCAATCTGTGATGCTGACATTACCGCCTGTGCCGGAGCTGGAAGGCGTCCGTCTGGCGCATGTACGTTGCATCACCCAATCGGCTTGCTCTTAGCGTGTTGCTAATATGTTGATAGCATGTCGATAAGTTAACGTTAAGCTGTTTTCAGTCGATAGCAATACAGGCCTGTTGTTTTTGCGCATCCCTGGATTTTTTTGGAAAGGTAGGCTAAAAACCGTCTTTTTTTTTTTTTTGGGTGGATTGGCTGACCCCGGGCTGTCTGGGTCACGTCCGCGTTTGGGATCGCTCTCCTAAGCAGCGACACACGGCCCGGGCCAATCCAGCGGATCGGCGGACAGTCCCAGCGGCCGGCCGACCGCACGCAGCTGTGCGTGAGCCAGGCTAAAATCGTCCCGCGCTTCCGTACCGCGCAACCGAAAAATCCCCGTGACCACGGGCCAGCCCTACAGCATACCTCAGCTGTAAAACCTGTCCCGACAATAACCATAATTCACAGGGGTATGATAATACGGGACGCAGAGCCCGGGGGCCTTATGGTAAATACATTTTGGGCACACATATAATTGTCACGGCAATAAAAAAAGTTTAAAAAAATAACATTTTAAAAAATGCAACTGTTTATAGTTTTATGCGCTGTGCAGCTCTGAGGTAAAGCGTATGTTTGCTACATTAGGCGAAGACCGCTGGACTGTGCCTGGAGTCCAGGGTTTGGCAGTCCTCATGGGCAGGACAGACGGTCTCCCTTCCAGAGTCCAGTGCGGTTCTGCTCTGTGGGCATCACAAGGTATGCAGCAGCTTGTTTCCACCAATCAGATCTTCTCCAGGCAGCGATGGGCATCTGGACAGTGTGTCCGGTTTCCGAACGTGCAGCAAGGTGATTGGCAGGCAGGTTGACCAATGGAAGGGCAAGGGGAAAAGGGACCATAACAAAACCATAGGATAGGAATATGCGGTAATTTCTGATTAGTAAGAAAGTAAAGAAATGAAAAATAAACGCGGGACTGACCTGCGGCTGCAGTCCACGCGTCTGGCGTGAGGCGCACTTCCCAAACTCGGGGTGCACCCGGAGCGGGAGGCCGTCCCGCGGGCCGTGTGAGGGGGGAGGGGCTAAACGATATTAACAGCCTGGGGGAGGGGGGTGGGGGGCCGCGGCAAGCAGGATTTATTAAAAACGGGCGCACTCTAAATCGCACAAACGAGCGACCTCCGTTCCCCCCGACAACCAGACGAGCAGGCGAAGCCAAAGTTTCCGACTCTTAATTTGCCTGGCAGCTGAGTCTCCCTGAGACACAGAAACAAAACGGACCCGGAGTCTCTATTTGGCTGCGGGTTCAATTCCGGTGTGGCACTGCCGTAGCAGCGCCCGATAGCCACGTACGTACTGCAGCCTCAGCTGCTACTGTAAACACCCAGCAGTGCAAACGAGCGACAGGAGTAAAAAATAAATAAACTAAGAGCGCATCTGTGTTGACAGAACCTCGCTAAACATCCTTATTTTCTTTTCAGCGCTTGAAAACTTTGCTAAAATAAGCCTTCGATTGACAGACAGAATTATCCAACCCTAAGAGTAAAAAAAAAAAAAAAAGTGTTGGTTGTGCACGTTAGCAATCTACGTACTGTGGAGAACAGTGGCATGAGTAAAAAAAAAAAAAAGTGTGATCCTCCGTCAAACTTCACTGTTCGCAACACACGACTCGAAGCTCCTCTGATGCGTGTTAAGGTCGGTGTTGGTTGTGGCAGGTTTGTGATTAACATATGGAAAATAACCCCCCCCCCTCCCCACCCCCCCACCCCCCCAACATCCCCATCTGGTCCCCGACCCACCACCTGAGTGACTGGACAGAGACAGGCGGTCGTCATGGTGACAAACGTACGCAGCAGTGTACACTAACGGTGGCGCGGCCGCCTCACCGAACCGTCAAACCCCCCCCCCGTGTGAGCACAAACACACACGAGCGCGTACGAGCCGCCCTCATGAATATTCATGAGCAGACGCCATCTGATCCCTGACTCCGTGTCAGGCAGCCTGGTTAGCCAGCTAGCTTCCTTTCGGCTGCGCACCTGTCGCGTTCTCCCGCCCCCCCCCATCGCGCACCCGTCACGCTCCCATCAGCCACGTGTCACGTGGCGGTCTGTTGCCGTGCCACCGGCTGCTCCTGCTAACGTGTTCCGCGCGGGCGGCAATATGTCGGCCATCATCGCCAGGGTGACAGCCCTGCTCCGGCCACGGGCTGGTCTCCGATGGGCAGCGCTGTCACTTCACAGCACAGAAGGTCCCGGGTTTGACTCCCGTCCCGGGCCTCTGGGGGGGCTGCATGTTCTATCCGTGTCCACGTGGGCTTTCCTCCGAGCACTCCGGTTTTTTTCCCCACAGTCCGAAGTCAAGGTGGGAGGCTAATTGGAGACTCTAATGTGCCCAAAGGTGTGAGTGTGTGAGTGAATGGTGTGTGTGTGTGTGCCCCGCGATAGACTGACGGCCTGTCTAGGGTGTATTCCTGCCTCTCGCCCAGTGCATGCTGGGACAGACTCCAGCCCCCCCCCGCGACCCTGCCCAGGATAAGCAGGTTAGATGATGGATGGATGCTTCACCTGGGGAGGATTTCGGCTGGAATTAGGGGGGGGGGAGCCCTGAAACTCGGTCACTATCCGCCCCAATCCCAGTCTCCTATACCCTCCTATAGCTCTGCTCTGATAAACTGATAAAACTGCCTCTACACCGCCGCACCACCACACACCCGGTCTGTATCCAGGAGACGCACGGGCAGGAGCACATTGCAGGCAGCACGTCGGCCCCTGAAAAACTTTTTATTTTTATTTTTATTTTTTAAAAACCTCGAAATCATCAAAAGCGACTGCAGAAGGCCTCCCGTCAGCCCGTGGGGGAAGGGTAGCTACGGCTCGTCAAAATTAAAATTCCACCGGAGAGCGGCAGCCTGGGCAAACACAATCTCGTAATCTGGGGAAATGTGCGGATTTGTGCTCCTTTTCTTTTTTGTGTTTTGCATTTTGATAGACGGTTTCCCTTTGGGAAAAAAAAAACGCACTTTTTGTTTTTGTTGTGTGGTAGTGGCAGGAATCGGAGCCGGGTTTTAAGGTGCATTAATAACACGCGCATGGCGAGCGCGAGGCTCAGGCCTTTGGAGTATTAATTTTTCCACAGACCGGGGCCCTCTCTCCGTGCCTCTGCCGGTCGGATCGGATCGGATCATCGCAGTGTTTACACACGTACGGCAATAACTCAGAACACCGCGCTGCCGAAACCGCCAAATCCCCTCCTCACCAGCCAGCCAGACGGACGGACGGACGGACGGACAGACAGACGGACAGACAGCCAGCCAGACGGACAGACGGACGGACGGACGGACGGACAGACAGACGGACAGACAGCCAGCCAGACGGACGGACGGACGGACGGACGGACGGACAGACAGACAGCCGCGCACCTTCCTCAGAAAAAAGACGACGCGTTTTTCATCCGCCCTTCTCTAACGCAGACACCGTGCGTGGAAAAAGTGAACGAGGAGTGACTCTCTGACAGATCACACAACCGCCTTAATTATCAATTACTGTGATAATGAGTAAAACGATCTGCTTTTTTGCGTGGGACTTGCAGACCAGACGCGTAATGAAAGCATTTTTGGAAATTATTTGGCCGAGGGAATCGCGTCTAATTATAAAAGTGATGGAAGAGGCGTCTGGAGGTAAATGTCATAATGGAGCACACATAAGCGCACCGATAGGCCATAAAAAACAGGTCGAGGATTTTGGCAGAGGAGAGATCTCCAGTGTTCATAATATTACCCGTAAGATTGACAGGTCTTTAAAGCGACAGACGTTGGACTGGTTTTGTTCGCACGTCGACAGCGGGGGGGTTTCATTTTTAGGTAAACGGACTCAGCGTGACCCTACAAGCACACTCTGGGCCGGCAATGGGCGTGTCCACTTGTGACCGGTCAACAGGAAACCACATCAAATACAGTCCCATAAAGACCAGGCCTCTCTCTCTCTCTCTCCCCCCTTTTTTTCGTGAGCTGGCACTCTGGGCCCAACGCAGACAGAGTGAAATACTCGGCGTGTTTCGCGAAGCCAAAACCCGGCAATTAAAGCAATCGTGTGTATCGGCGCAGAGTAATTACCGACCGGCTCTCCGAACGCGCCTATAAATACAAGCGACTGGGCCGCCGTAAACAATGGCCTCTCCCGAGCTCAGACTGCCATGCAGAACTGCATGCTGGGATATCCCGGCACCTATACTTAGCAGAAGGCTGGGAAACAACAGCTGCACGCCGGCCAACCACAGCTTGGCTCCCACAATCCACCCAGAGGAGAGCAGTTTGGGGTTTCTCTGAGGACCCTGGGAAGGGTCCAGCGGGAGAACTGGGTCGTAAGATGAGGAATTCTTTCAGTGGCCAGGATTTTCAAACAGCGGGTCTGTGGACCCCTGGAGGTCCTTGAAGGTACTGCAGGGCAGTGGCAACCAACCCTGCTCCTGGAGATCTGCAGTCCTGTAGGTTTTCACTAAACCCTAACAAAGCACACCTCACTCAACAGCTAGAGCAGGGCTGCCCAACCTTGTTCCTGAGATCTACGTCTGTAGGTTCACTAACTAACAAGCACCTCACTAGCTGGCGGTGCCACCTGTTCTTGGGAGTACCATCTGTATGTTTCAGTCCAACAGCAACAAAGCACACCTCAACAGCTGAAGGGTTTGTTGAGCTGCGAATTAGTAGAATCAGGCGTGCCAGATTCGGGTTGAAATGAAAAACCTACAGGATGGCAGATCACCAGGAACAGGGTTGGTTAACACTGCTGTAGGGGTTCCATAGCCAGACTCGATATGCAATGACTATATATAGATTTGGGAAAATATTTCAGAATGCAAAAACGTTTGTGCTATTTTTACCAGACCCATCATTAAACAGGTGAAGGTGGTAGCAGCCAGGTAAGACAGCACTGCCCAGGTTAGTGTGAGCGAGTGTGTTAGAGCAGATGCACTGCCCAGGTTAGTGTGAGTGAGTGAGTGTGTTAGTTAGAGCAGATGCAATCTCTTCCGCTCAAAGCACCACTGACTCTCCCTGGTGCTTCTGGGATTGAACGCAGTGGGTCTGGGGAGGGTTCTGCAGCGCAAGCTTACGGTTTCCGTGGAAACAAGCTGGGAGCAAGAAGGAAGTGAAGAGAGGAAAGAGGAAACCAGGGAGGGATGGCATGCTTATACAATTCCAGGCCCATGCCCTCCCCCCCCCAAATAAACCGTAATGCAATGCTCATCCCCTTAATCCATGCAAACATGGTGGCAAAGTTACCATTTATTTTCCATTCCATTCCACTCTCTCTCCATTCCACTCACCTCCATCTCTGATAACACCTAATACACCTGGAGAGAAAGGTGAGGGTCTGATCATCTTGGCTTCAGCGTCCTGAAGGCTGTGGCCATGCAGACACCCAAGGGAGACCCTGGGGGGGCATGGCGGGATCGAGGTCTACTGCTGCTGGTCAGTCGCCATGGAAATGCGGTATACCCCCAACCTGACTCCCCCCCCCCCCCCTTCCCGCTCCTCCTTGGGTGGTTGTGGTCGCCAAACCAGACATTCCCCCCACCGCCCCCCCCCCGCCTCACCCGCCCCCTCCAGGACAACCACTCCTCTCTGTCTGAGCTCCTCGAACATCTCCAGGCTAATTTCACCGTCTCCGTGGAGAGAAGTGGATTTTCCTCCCCCCCCCCCCCCCATTTTGCGCCCATCCTTGACAACGAGTAATCCTCCGGCCCAGAGCCGGCGACGTGCCAGACCCGTCGTCACGGGTGCCGATCTTTCCGCCGCTCCGCCAAGCCGCCGATAATTAGCCATTATTACCCGCCGGGGCCCCTCTCTCCACTCCCATGTTCTTTAGGAGCTCGGGTTCGAGAGCAGAGCCCCCCCCCCACCCCCCCAGTGTAGAGCAGAGACTTACTGCAGCACCCAGGCAGGACATGGCGTGTGCGCTGTTCCGCTAAGAGCAGTGGGAGGGCGGGGGGGGGGGGGGCGGGGGGGGGGGCGGGGGACTGCCCACTTGTTTTAGTTCGGTTCGGTGCGTTTAAATGCCGTTTAATGGGAACTGATTAAGTATCGAAACACTTAATTTGCTGTTCAGCGCCCTGCATCCAGCGCGGAGTTTCCCGTGGCTGTCCGTGGGAATGAAAAACATATGGACCGAAAACCTGTCTGTGAATACAAAAAAAACAAAAAGTATGGCCAAATTGTGCTATATACTTAAAACATTTGAATTTGAGCTCAACAATACGATAGAAAAATACCGTATTTTAAAATAAAAAAAACATAAACTCTTCTGGTTTGTCCGTAGTTTTTGGTGAATTCCGATCTGGCCTTCCTTTCTATTCTTGCTGCTGATGAGAGGTAGTTGCAGTGGAGTCTGTATACTTCTGCTCTCAAAGTATTTTGCATACAGTGGCTTGTGGAATATTCTCCCCTCTCCTCTGGAGACCGCTGGTGATGTCACTGACCGTTGTTTTCGCGTTTTTCTTCACAGCACTTAGGATCTGTCTGTCATCAACTGCAGTTGCCTTCCTTGGTCAACCTGCATGGTATTTATTTCTGAGTCCACCAGTGGTTTTGTTTGTTTTCAAGACCGTCCAATCTGCCGCACTGCGCAGTTTCTTTGCAATCCTTCTTAATGAATTCTCCAGTTCTCTCAGCTTTACAGATTAATTGTTTTTTTTTTTAGCCATAGTTTGTTCCCTGATCTTCATGATGGCGCATGCCGTCTGACTGCAAATGCAGTCTCCACAAATTCTAAATCCAAGACTAGACACTCACTGCTGTTTTACGTGTGAACACTCCATGCAAAACAAAATTCCTGAGCAATGGTCAACAGCTGTCAGTCATCTGTTAACTTACTCTGGCACAGCTGAAAATGAGGGGCACTCAACACAAAAACAGTTTCTGTAAAACGGGAAAAAAAACTTATGGATGCAAATTCCATGAAACAGAAGCTGATTGTCCGTACTTCTGTCTCACAGTCATCTTTTGATCTCAAATCTAAATGCTTAGTAAACATCGCTCACTCTACCATTACCATACTTTCAGAGGGCACTGTGTATGCATTTAGCTTTTCTTTTTTTGTTGTTGTTGAACCAGCTAAGATCTCTTCATTCCTTTGAAGGCAGTGAGAAGACACTACCACCCCCTAACCGGTAAATGAAGAAGTGCAATGAACACAGGGGAGTGAGTGTGTGAATGTACCGTGTCCTAAAGTCTCCAAAGTTCAAAGATGAAACTGATAACTGTGAATATGAGGTATGGGGATAATGGTCCAGTTTCATTCCCTGTGTCTGCGCTGGCAATCTCCACAACACCAGGGCAGCACCTGTTCCGACTGGAAGCTGCTTTAGGCAGGTTATTCTCCATGGCAAGAGAGCAGGGTCAAAGGTCAAATGTGCCTCACGCTATAAACCAATTTCAGGTGCGCTGAGAACTGGAATTATTATGGGGGGGGGGGGAGGGCTTTCAAATTTAAGAGATCCTTTCAGTCAAAGTGAAGTAGAGAAGGTGTACTCAACATGGCTATAAAGCTGCTGGAACAAGACAAGTGCAACAAAAATCAAATCAGTGCTATGACTAGGGAGGAGGACGATAGGCTATCCATGTCACAAACCAACCAAGAACAGGTGCTGGCATATTGCCAATATGAATACCCCGCAACGCAAACGTCCGCACCTGAATATGCCGAACGCCAAAAATGACCTCAAATTAGAAACCCCTGTGGTTAATATGTGGTGTCCGGTGTCATCTGTTCCACATTTCATGTCAGAGCTGTATTTTTCTGAGTTTTATGCGTTTTGGCTCGTTTTCACAAAGGAGAAACGCCGCCGTAAATTCCCCATAAATCAATTCCTTCATCTGTTTACATATTTTTCGGTCAAAGAGCCGATATGTAACGTCGGCTTCGTCTGATTCCTGCGTCACGGCTCGCGCAGAGAGGACACGCAAGGCGCTCCGCTGCCAAACCTGACAGGAAAAAAAAACATCGCTAACGTCTTCCACGTGAGTTTGACAGATGAGAAGAGAGTGCTGAGATTTGGAACGTGATGACTGAGTGTGTGTGTGTATGACAAACATTTCTGGACCCTGCCAGAGTGTGTGCTTCATTATTTCAATTAGATCCTTTTGCACCAATGCTTGTGCGCAAAATGAAAGCAGCTCAGTTTGTGCATTTGCAAATACAGAATCTAAAAACTCCTCGAGTAACATGCAATTGTCTCAAACACGTTTCCTCCTTTTTTTACAGTCCTTACACTGTAAGCAGGAAAGGCCTGAATAACATTTACGCAGTCAAAATCGCGCAGGAAGATCATATTCCGACCAAAGCTAACCACAACCATGGCATATTGTAATTCCTGCTACCAGTCAGAAAAAGGGAGTCAACTTAACTGAGAGAGAGAGAGAGAGAGAGAGAGAGGGAGAGAGAGAGACGCCACACATCTGCAAGCGCTTTACTGGTTCCCGACCGCTCACTGCCACGTCAACAGAGAAACGGTCTGCGAGCAACGAACAGCACGAGACAGTGTTTGCGAACGTTCCTCAAAAGACGATCGCTTTTACAGCTAGTACCACAGCTAAAAAAAAATAAAACCATGACCCGATTTACCCCGACGTGCAGGATCACTAAGATTTATGTAACGGCAATACATCTTTGGCCAAAAGCGAGCGACCTTTTAAAAGCGTCAAATATATATAACGTCGCAGCTCATTTGTTTTACGGTTTGTAGCCTATACGATGGCAGCTTATTTTGCACATTGCCACTCGGTTTATATTTTTTTGCTGCCTCCATATGTTCAGTGCAGTTAAGCGTGCTCTTTAAAACGGAGCCGACACCGAAATAGCAAGTGTGAATCGGCACCGTCTACATCTGAATTAATATCCAGCTGTTAATTTGACATGCGTATGAAAAACAACCCCCCAACACGCGAACGGCAGCGTGAACAACGCGAACCCGTTACATCCCCGTCAGCCGAAAGGAAGTAGCCTAACTCATGGAGATTTTTTTTACAGACGCGCTGTGAAAACGACGGTGAAACAGAGAAACGGGGCAAAAAAACACAGCCCTGAACTCCCAAAAATCATCATTTTAGGGTTCAGGCCTGGTTTTACCTTGGAGCCTTTTCTGCACTTTCATTTGATGTTTCCTTGCGTCGGGCCCCCCCAGCGCTGGTACGGAACCGCCAAGAGAGAGCGCCGCCGCGTGCAGTGTGTCGCGCACGGCACGGAGGATCAGGGCAAGCACGCAGAGCGTCACGCGCGAGGTGAATCCGCTGGCTGAGGAAGCCGCGTCAGATCTGATGCCAAGCTACAGAGACACCGGAGTTCACAGGCTACTCTGGCCTACGCCTACTGTGTTCATTCAATCCCACAATCCTCCCCGTCTGGTCTGCCCTGCAATTTATCGCCGTGCACAGACAAGCTGACACACTCAGAAATGTGTCATTACTGTGTGTTAATCGGAGTATTTTATATTGCCCAGGCCAATATAAACCCGTATGCTGCCACAGCCAGTGTGGGGGTACTGGCGGCGCATTAAGACTGTACGGTACCGTCACATTTTCACCCCGTCACTCCCTCAGAAGAAACACCACAACCTTGTGCACTAAAAACAACACACTTCCTTGCATTCATCGCCATCTACTAAAATATTGGGCTTGTGACCAAAAAGCACAAAACAGAATCTCTTATAATGACCGTTTCTGCTGGTGAACAGCGCTCTGACCGACGTGCCTTACATGACTGATTATGTATCGATTATTTCGACTTGATGTCTCAGTCTGCTCTGGTGCCCAAGCACAGACTGAAGCTGTCCGCTGGAACTGCTACTTCTACCCTCGGAGGCCGACTGGATGCCTCAGAAACGCTTGGAATGCTGTTCAGATAGCTCCACCTAGTGGCCGGCATGAGAAAATGCATAATTACACAGACGCGAGCTATGTAACAAACAATATTGCGCATCATGTTACGCAATCATAAACTAAATGACTCTAGACTCCTACTACATATTGAATTCTCAAATGAAATGAGTTATTAGAAACCGGCAATTGCAGACAATTCAAAAATGATTAAGAATGTGCTGGTGAAAACTCCATAGAGATTACAGCTGCTCAAAGCGGGTCATGAGCACGAGCAGCATACAGCACTCAATCAGTCGCAGAGCCCTGTCAACATGTTCCAATACATATTACATGACAGATCAAATGATGAGCAAATTAGCATCACATAAAACCAGCTATCCAAGCCTGTCACATAGCAGAGACAATAAATGAAAAATTAGACTAGCTTATAAGTAATTTATGAAGGGGGTGGGGGTGGGGGTGGGGGTGGTGGGGGGTCTCCAACTTCTTGGACACCATGTAATTACCCAGAATTCAAAGCGGGAAGGAAGGACAGCACACAGAACGTGAAACAGATATAGAATTTATTTTCAACCATAAGTAGGAAAATACATAGGTGTAAAGTAAAACAAGCTGACCCTGTTATAAACATAAACTAGTTCAAAGATAACCAAGAAGACAGTTAAAGATAAAACAGAAATGCCTTGTTTACCATTCGGCCCATATTCATTTTCTAATATTGATTTAAAAACAGCTGCCTTTTTATATACACATACATACATGCACACACACGTATATATGTGTATATATATATAATTTTTATTTTTTTAAATAATCAACTCAACATTCTTTTTAAACTTTGTGCGAGTGTTTTGCTGGTATTCCACAAATGGTAAACAAGACGTTGGTCCAGTGCATTACATAGTGACACATATATATTGATATATGTACTCGGTCGGCTACAGACAGACACTCCTGATCTTCCAACGACTATCACTACTGGCAGAGAGGATAAAATCAGGGGGAAATTTACAAGATGGGAGAGGTGAAGAGCAGGGCAGGATGGATGGATGATGGGTGGATGGAGGTGAGAAGTAGAAAAAAGCTGTGGTGGTGAACACGCCCCTCGCGAGATGAGTGTGACATCGGCGAGGGGCGTGGCATCGAGGAAACGCTCTCAGATATTATACAAAAATAAAGTTTCCCCAAATCAGAGACTATTATTGCCAAGATTCCGGAGTTTCTCCCTGGTCTGGAATGAAAGGTGATTGTTCCGACATCGCAAGCCGTCAAACGAGGACATGATCTCACTGCGTTTTTTTTAATTTTTTTAATTAATTTATTTTTTTGCTAATCTGAAACCGAAGGCGAAGCTTCAGCCTCCGCTATCGCCCGCTACCCGTTCTGAGCCGTAATCACGATCCAGAAATACGAGAGAGAGCAGGCAGACGCCTGGAGAACAATCGGAGATGGACTAAGAAATGAAAAGCGGATGAGGGGAAGAGGGATGAAGGAGGAAAAAGGAGGAAAGGGCGGAGCAAAAATGCGCATGTTGAGAAGGGACTGATGGCGAGTGAAGTTCAGGGTTACTCTTCCTAGGCCTGTCCCCTGTACCCCCCTCCGAAGGACAGAGACAGCGGTCGGGTCGGGGGGTATTCGGGAGCGTCCTTCAATTAACTCTAAAAATAGCAGAGAACATCACTTTAGAAACTTAATTCACCACTGAGAAGCACGGGAACAAAGATAGCGAGAGGGTGCAACAGTAGACTCACGTTACGACATCTTCTACCTGCGGCTGCTGTGTTTATAACGAACACGTTTCACACCACTGTAGCAAAGTGCTCTCTCTCTACGTAAGCGTTGACCAATGATAAAGCAAGGGCCGTCCAGGCCCGCCCCCTCCGTTTTATTTATGCATTTATCTTTTTCACAAATCAGTTAGCCTAATGTGACGTTCTGAATAAAGCTAAAGACGACAGGTCTCAGATTTCCGGTTTTGGGGACACCAACGACTATCCATCGCGCGCTATCGTGTTTCCATTTTTAAAACGGACACAGCCTCCATCACGTTCCGATTACCAACCGTTAGAATCCCACTTAGGAACCACATCAATCCATTGCTAACGTTTCTACAACAGAAATAATTTGGTTTGAGAAGCATGACAAAATAAAAAAGAGAAAAAATGGATGAAAAGAAAAACAACCAAGCAATCATAATACTATTGGATAATTCATGATATACATGTCAAACACAATTGATTTTTTAAGAAAGAAAACATGAGATACACCTTTTATTCACACTTTACAAAAAAGCTATTTTTAATTCTACTACAATACTAAATCAGCAAAATTCAAGGTCTTTAGAAACGGGACATTTGCTTTTCGTTCAAAACAAAATGGCAGAAAATGACAGGAGAGAACAAAGGTACAGAAAGGAACAGGTCCTACACAAGGATGAAATAAACCTTGCCCTGATTTTTCTCTTCCTTTGTTTAAAAACAAACAAAAAAAAAGATTAAAATTCTTGAAAACCTGCTGGGTTCAAATTGTTTTTTTGTTTTTGTTTTTTTTAAAAAGGTCATAAGATCCAATTCTCTGGGGGGTAGCTGCACTATTGGTCTCTTTTAAGTGCTTTGAAGGCCAATTATTAATTAAAACGAGACAATCCTGAAATTTAATGTGGGCTTTTGGAGTAGAAAGGGAACGTTTCACATTTCTGCGTGGATTTTTAAAGAACCTCTGCGGTCCACAAAAAGCTGGATCAATGGAGCGAATCTGTGCTACATATCCTGCTCAATCAAAGGTCATTGGAAGGACGAGCTCCAGGAGAAATACGCCCCCTTACCCCCTTAAAAACATCCCAAATTCGCGAGTTACGCAAAAGTGGAATTTCTGTCCTTAAACTTGGCTTCAAGGAAATATTAAAAATGGCACCATTTAACAGGGAGAATATTGTTCCCCAGCTGGGGAAACACAGGAATTGAAGAAAAAAAAACAAAACAAAATGCAATCATCAAAATTACTTGTGTTGCCTGAGTTAGGTAAGTGGGTGGGGCTATTGGGGGGCTGTCCTTAAAACAAACTTTAATTCTGACCAATGAGAGAGGGGTGGGGCGGGGTTTCCGAGAGGCGTTTCTTAAGCCTTTTCCCTTGAGTGACAAAGGACAGAGAACAAAACAGACCTTAGAACAGTCGAAAAGAAAAAAATATATATGAAAGGAAAAAAGAAAGACTAAAATGTTCCGTCAGCTACGAGCCACTGATTACTTGAGACTTCCTACTGCCAGGAGAAGAAAGGAAATAAATCACAGCTGATATATATATATAAAAAAAAAAAAAACGAAAACATAGAAAGACTTCATAAAATCTTCACAATTGCTTTAACAGTGTTTTATAAAATCAAAAAGAGGTTGTGCAGGCGTCCCCCACAGCACGGGCAGTGCGGTTCAAACGCAGAGGGGGGAGGCGGGAAGCTGCTCTTCCAGAGGATTGGGGGGGGGGGGGGGGGGGTTAGCTTTGGAGCGGAGAGCTAACAGTCTAGAGGGCTTTAAGCGGTAGTGACGGCTGTCGGAGCGGGAACACGCTCCCCCCCTCCCACCCCTGACCCGCCCGCAGTGCACCATGGGCCTGGGACATGCGTGGTATGGAGGTTAAACCATGCACGCCCCCCAGCCCCCCCCCATTTTGAGGGTCAAACGCACTGTCGGAAAACCCAAACGGCAGTCCCCCCCAAGAGGGGCGGAGCTTCGTCTGAGGAAGGGCGTGTCTACCCGGTCGCCGAGCGCTCGGCCGTAGCGACCGTTGTCAGGCGCTCACCACGCTGACCACAGATCTGAGACAGCAGCGACACGAGAGCGAAGCCAGCGACCTCGATGTCCGCCCCGCCCCTTCCACCAGCGCAGGAGCTCAAAGGAGCGGCCATCTTGCGAGGTCAGGTTCGCTTCAGCCTCGCTGCTGAAAAGGATCCGGATTGGACAGAGCGGAAAACGACCAGTTCAGTGTCTTAATGTGCCGACCAGCGCGCGAGGACGTGGCTGGCGTGTGCAGTCTCCGCGGAGATGGGTTACAGGTAAAGAAAAAAAAAATCCGAAAAAAAAAAATCTCAATTTGCCAGAATTTAAATTTCAAGTGCACCGCTCTCAGTAAATTGTACAAAAGAGGAAAAATAAAAACACTTTTACATAAAAAAAAAAAAACAGGAGTGCAAAACAGTGAGGGTGAAAACCTGGAACAACCTCTTCTTGTCTTTTTTACAAGCTGGTCATTTAAATTTCGCATTTAATAACATTAACTGGATAAAAATTTAGCCTTAATTTACAATACAATCATATTTTCCCCCAAATCTGATCATAATTTATTTTAAGTACAAAAAATGCCATACATCAGGTCTTTTGTGGTTCATATACAATCAAGTGAAGGCTAAATCCAAATTTATATTTTATACAAACACTTGCGTGAAAAAACCCCTGGAGTGAAGTATGGAATATACGGCTAAGGAAGGTCACTACTGGCCTCTAAGACAGTGCTCGATAAGTGTGTGTGTGCGTGTGCTGGTGCCTATTACAGAGTTCCAAAGATTGTTTGTCCCTCTCTGACAGAGACAGAAATTAACTTAGATTTTGCCCTGGACCCAAATCTCTCCACTGATTTGAGGAGCCAGCCCACCACTCCACCCCCCCCCCCCCCCCTCAAACTGGGCTGCAGGTGCTCCCATTCAAACTACTGCTCGTTCATATCAGTTATAGCTACCAAAAACAAACAAATGACAAAAAAAACCCCCTGAAAATGGCACACACAAGTGTCTCCCTCCCCAAAGCCAACCCCCCTCAGCCGAATCCCCCCCCCCGCCCCATTCCAAGTGGTGGTACGTTCCAAATGAGGTCACATGTTCTGGTTACACTTAAAAACTTTAAAGATAATGAAACTGCTATGAGAGATAGATGGAAGTGGGTGACTTCCTCCTGCCTGAACTCCGAACTGAAGGACACTATAGGGAAGTGGAATCTGACCTCTTCAAATAACACAATTTTTCCCCCAAGCCCCTATTTACTTAAAATAATCATTTGGTTACGTCAAGTTACATTTTTTTCCCCCCTGCGATTAAACTTCCTTCAAAGCACAACATCGATCTTCTTCTGCGAGCAAGCGGCCGCTCGGAGAAGCAGTCCCGCCCGCCGAGACGAAGCGCTAAAATCCGCGAACCTGTATGAGCCGATTAAACAAGTGCATCTAAATTCACCGTCCTCTGCCGACACTCCACATCACTAACCTACTTTACAAACAGTGTATGGTAACATATTAAAATACAAAAAAAAACAAACAAACAAAAAAAAACAACAGCAGTGTTTCTCCATAGCCAATAACGCTGCTGTTGCCTAAGCACTGCCACGCACCAAATTTACATTAAAAATTGCACCATTTGGCAGAAAAGGTGGGACGTGAGGACCCGACGGTAGCACCCACAGGGCTGGACTCAGCACCATAGAGAGGAGTACAGTGTGGAACGTACCATTCCTGTGCTCACACGGGGGGGGGAGGCCGGCCGCTTAGCTGGTAGTTGTAAAATGGACGCCGGGCTGGAACCAGTGGTGTGGCGTTCTGAGGGTGTCAGAAGCAGTGCCCCACCGCCTCACCCATGGTTACTCAGTCCATGCCTACCCCCATGAGGATCAGAGCGCCCCCTGCAGGCTGGAGTGGGGCAGTGTGCAAGCTCTGCGGTCCTCTCTGGGCATGAACGCGTGCATGTGAACCCCCAGATCTAACCCCTAATCTAACCCCTGATTAAAACTGAATGACTGGTCTAATTAAAAAAAAAAACCAAAACAAAAACGAAAAAAAATCAACACAGAGGGGAGGCGAGGAATGTTTGGGTGGTCCGTAAAAACAAAGCCGAAAGCACAACAGGTAGAGTGGGCGGGAGGGCGGACCAAACAGATAAACAGCAGACTTACCACAGAGTTTTGACTTTCGTTTTAAATGGATGAAAATTATTATTATAAAAAAAAAAAACAAAAAACAAAAAACAAAACAAAAATATATATATCCCTGTTGGCCATACCTCACTCCTCTTACTGTAGGACTTCCGAATTTTATACATTTTTTTTTTCTTTAAGTTTACAGAAAAAAAAGACCTTGAGGGAGAAGCAGCAGCGCCCCCCGGTGGCTCGGGGGACTACCTGCGGCCGGGCAGGTGGACTCCGTTGACGGGCGGAGGGTAAGGCAGGACCAGCTCCAGTTGTGCAAACAGGGAGAAGTGATCGGAGGGGACGTGGGGGTGTGGGCAGCCGCTGATATTGTTCTCTAGGAGCCAGTGGGGATCCAGGGGCCCCAAGATCCCCAACACATTCAGCATGGGCTTGGAGTAGAAGATGTAGTCGATGACTCCCTGTGAACAGAGAGAAAAGGGCAGAACTTGTGATGAGACAAACCCATCATAGTCATCTACTTTTTTCCACCCACTGACCAGAGAGGACTGTAGAAATAAAATAAAATAAAATAAAATAACATCACGGGTCACTGTGGTACCGGCTGTAAGAGAGTCTTCGCACACTAAAGGGCGTGGCAGGTGCTGAGGCTGACCTTGAAGTCGAAGGTGTAGTTGGTGTTTGAAATTGAAGGTGTAGTTGGTGTAATTTTTTGAGGCCCTTATGGAGCTCACCTTGAAGAAGTCGAAGGTGTAGTTGGTGTTTGAAGTCGAAGGTGTAGTTGGTGTAAGGCATGACGCCCTTATGGAGCTCACCTTTAAGTCGAAGGTGTAGTTGGTGTAAGGCATGACGCCCTTATGGAGCTCAACTTGAAGTCGAAGGTGTAGTTGGTGTAAGGCATGACGCCCTTATGGAGCTCACCTTGAAGTCGAAGGTGTAGTTGGTGTAAGGCATGACGCCCTTATGGAGCTCAACTTGAAGTCGAAGGTGTAGTTGGTGTAAGGCATGACGCCCTTATGGAGCTCACCTTGAAGTCGAAGGTGTAGTTGGTGTAAGGCATGACGCCCTTATGGAGCTCACCTTGAAGTCGAAGGTGTAGTTGGTGTAAGGCATGACGCCCTTATGGAGCTCACCTTGAAGTCGAAGGTGTAGTTGGTGTAAGGCATGACGCCCTTATGGAGCTCACCTTGAAGTCGAAGGTGTAGTTGGTGTAAGGCATGACGCCCTTATGGAGCTCACCTTGAAGTCGAAGGTGTAGTTGGTGTAAGGCATGACGCCCTTATGGAGCTCACCTTGAAGTCGAAGGTGTAGTTGGTGTAAGGCATGACGCCCTTATGGAGCTCACCTTGAAGTCGAAGGTGTAGTTGGTGTAAGGCATGACGCCCTTATGGAGCTCACCTTGAAGTCGAAGGTGTAGTTGGTGTAAGGCATGACGCCCTTATGGAGCTCACCTTGAAGTCGAAGGTGTAGTTGGTGTAAGGCATGACGCCCTTATGGAGCTCACCTTGAAGTCGAAGGTGTAGTTGGTGAAAGGCATGACGCCCCTATGGAGCTCATCTTGAAGTCGAAGGTGTAGTTGGTGTAATGCATGACGCCCTTATGGAGCTCACCTTGAAGTCGAAGGTGTAGTTGGTGTAAGGCATGACGCCCTTATGGAGCTCACCTTGAAGTCGAAGGTGTAGTTGGTGTAAGGCATGACGCCCCTATGGAGCTCACCTTGAAGTCGAAGGTGTAGTTGGTGTAAGGCATGACGCCCTATGGAGCTCACCTTGAAGTCGAAGGTGTAGTTGGTGTAAGGCATGACGCCCTTATGGAGCTCACCTTGAAGTCGAAGGTGTAGTTGGTGTAAGGCATGACGCCTTATGGAGCTCACCTTGAAGTCGAAGGTGTAGTTGGTGTAAGGCATGACGCCTTATGGAGCTCACCTTGAAGTCGAAGGTGTAGTTGGTGTAAGGCATGACGCCCTTATGGAGCTCACCTTGAAGTCGAAGGTGCAGTTGGTGTAAGCATGACGCCCTTATGGAGCTCACCTTGAAGTCGAAGGTGTAGTTGGTGTAAGGCATGACGCCCTATGGAGCTCAACTTGAAGTCGAAGGTGTAGTTGGTGTAAGGCATGACGCCCTTATGGAGCTCACCTTGAAGTCGAAGGTGTAGTTGGTGTAAGGCATGACGCCCTATGGAGCTCACCTTGAAGTCGAAGGTGTAGTTGGTGTAAGGCACGACGCCCTATGGAGCTCACCTTGAAGTCGAAGGTGTAGTTGGTGTAAGGCATGACGCCCTTATGGAGCTCACCTTGAAGTCGAAGGTGTAGTTGGTGTAAGGCATGACGCCCCTATGGAGCTCACCTTGAAGTCGAAGGTGTAGTTGGTGTAAGGCATGACGCCCTTATGGAGCTCACCTTGAAGTCGAAGGTGTAGTTGGTGTAAGGCATGACGCCGTTGTCGTAGGCGCTCTTCAGCCTGAAGCCGTGCGTGATGCGGCCGCTGGACGTGCCGTTCTTGCCGTTGCAGTTGAAGTTGGTCAGGCTGTCGATGTAGCGTAGCTCCTTGAAGTCCTTGTGTGTGCAGTCCACCCCGCCCGTGCTCAGGTACTCCACCACACCTGCGCCAAACGGGTGCATGTGCGCACACACACACACACACGCGCGCACACACACAACGCGCACACACACACACACACACACACACACACACACACACACACGCGCTGCGCGCGCGCGCACACACACACGCACACACACACACACACACATGCACACGCGCGCGCGCACACACACACACGCACACACACACACACACACACACACGCACACGCGCGCACACACACACACACACACACGCACACGCACGCACACACACCACGTTCTTTAATATTTCATTCCACACAGAGCCTCTGCTGCCACCTATAGCCCTGGTTCAGTCAGACAAGCTCTCAGAGGTGAAACCCTTCATCACCTGATCACTTTTCTCTGTGAACTGTGTGCCATTAAACAGAGGGGCAAAGAGGGAATCTGATTACTCCTGTTTTAGCAGCTCTTATGAAAACAGACCGTAATGATGACCCCATGATACGAAGGGATATCGGAGTGCTCCTGCTGTAGCCTCTCTACTGCCCCCCTGTGGACAACTGTGTCTCTGGGAAACAAGCTGGTGAAAGATCTCATTGAGCTGCTAATTGCTAAAATCAGGTATGCCAAATTAGGGTTGGAATGAAAACTTGGAGGGTGGTAGATCTCCAGGAACAGGGTCAGGCAGCCCTGTTGCACACAGTTTACTATCCTATTCATAGTTAATTTAACTTGTGCATTGAGTGATGTAGCACACTTCCACGTTATGGCATTTAAATCCTTAAACAGAGCTGAAATATGGAGACCCAACTGAAAGCTTAGGTATGACTGGTGCTGATCCCCCCCACCCTCTGGGACCCCCCCCCCGCCCCCGGGTGCTCACCGGAGTCGGGCAGCGAGTTGAGGTCGGCGCACAGGACGAGCGGGATGGCGTTGGTCTCCCCGGAGACGGAGGACAGCTTGAGGCTGCGCGTGGCCTTGTCCACGATGCTCTTCACCTCCGACAGGAACATCATGGTCTGCACCAGCTTCACGTCCGAGTACTCGGGGTCCCAGTGCATGTGCGCGTTGGCCACCAGGAGGAGCTGTTTCTCCATGCCCTGCAGGGACTTCCCGGCTGCGAGGAGAAGGGGAAACCGGGCCAATCAGAGCAGCCGACGGCTGTGTGCTGTTTCTCTATGCCCTGCAGGGGGCGCTCTTCTGTACCAATGAACAGCTGCCCTAGCAAGTGCATGTGCGTGTGTTTGTGTAAGAGTGTGTGTGTGTGTGTGTGTGTGTGTATGTGTGCGTGTGCATGTGAGCATGCGTGTGTGTATAAACATATACACACTCACAGGACATCTCCATCATGTCCTTGTGTATCTCCAGCAGCACAGCCACGCCGATGTTGTCCTTGGTCATGACTCTGTTCAGCATGGCCTCCGAGCCCTCAGAGTTAGCCATGGCCAGCTGGTTAAACTCCACCGTGTGCTTCTGTACCAGGCTGAACCTGCGGGGGAGGGGAGGGAGAGAGCGGGTCATACTTCCACCAATGCCGTTCAAACCATTAAGGGGTGAGATCACAAACATCTGACTGGAATGTTCTTCACTGAACATTCTAATGCTGATGTAACAATCACTGCTGGTGACTGCTGTAAGCAGTGAGGTTCTAGAACACTGACTCCGAATTTTGAAGAAACATTCCAAAAAACCTGCTTAATCCAAAAAATAAAAATAAAAAGACAGAGAATGATCTTAATGCCACAAAGCACTTTGTGTGACACAAGACGTATGCTTCACAAGGTAAACATTGGCTAACGTCAGCAAACAGCGAACAAATTATCTCCTGTTCTTCTGCTAGCCAGCAATCGGAAAAGGTCGTGCACTATGAACACCAACGGCTGCTACTGGGGAGGGCGCCAGGAGACAGAGGAAGTCAACTCTGTTCATCCAGCCAGTAAAAAATCAAAATAATAAATGTAATATCTGCAACGACAAAACATCCGTGGGTAATCCGAGGTGAACACTCGCGCTCGTTACCATCCATCGTAATTAGCTACTTAACTAATGCTTGTATTTTTTCCATAGACTGCGTTGTTGCCGTTCTCGTTGTTAGTGTTAATCAGTTTAACCATCAGGGCCCAAGTTTAACTATGCGGTTGTTCCCTGCACTTGGACCGTCATCTTCTAGGGTTTCGTCATACTTGCTCCTGGTTATGGTTATACACTTTGTTGTACGTCGCTCTGGATAAGAGCGTCTGCCAAATGCCTGTAATGTAATGTAATGTAATGTAGATCAACGTCATCGTTGATCAAAATCAAAATCGTTCCGCAGAAACCGTTCTGTGGGAAACCGTTAGCATTAGCCGCCGTCCCGGCAGGAAAGCGTGTCGTCGGCCCGCCTCGAGCGACGGCTCCGGTCGGGACTCGGCCGAACTCACTTCTCCGTCCGGTAGAAGATGGCGCAGCCGTCCACGTGCTTGCGGTCCGACTCGGACATGGTCCGGGCGCGCGACTTGGGGCTGAAGAACCCGTCGTAGCCCTGCTCCTTCAGCTCCACCTGGAAGAACTTGAAGTACTGTTCCGTCTCCACTTCCTGCTCAAACAAACAAAGAAAAAAAAACGAATACTACTTTACAGATGCAGTGAAACCGTACATAACTACACCGCTTGTCTAAAGTTTTAGTACTCTACTTGGGGTTTTGTGATCAACTTTTAGTCTTACTTAAAAGGCACAGGGTAAAAAGTAATAGTTGCCAGGATAGTGATAGAAATTTTAGTTAACCTGTTAATGCCCAGATTTATTCACAGATGAAAAAAGAGTGGTAGAGACTTTGGCAACTTTAATTGCCAGCAGGCTTAAATGGGTTAATAAAAAAATCCGTATTTGGCTAAATAAACAGGTGAACAAATTCGGGGGCGGAGTCTGGCTGACCTGCAGGCTGATGATGTCAGCGTTGCAGCTGAGGATCTCCTGCATGATGGACTTCTTCCTGTACTCCCAGTTCAGCGCCCAGGACGGGCAGTAGCCGTAGAGCTGCCGCGTGGCGTACTTATCGCACAGCACGTTGTAGCACATCACCGAGAACAGGGCTGGGGGGAGGAGAGGGGAGGGAAAGGAGGGAAAGACAGAGAGATGGCGAGAGAGGGAGGGGGAGAGAGTTCTCAGCAGCAGAAAGGGGTATCTTATATTTCTCTATAAAAAGGAGAAATGTTTTGTGCATGTGTGCATGTTGGTGTGTGTGTGCATATGAGGAGGTGTGTGTGTGTGTGTGTATGTGTGTGTGAGTGAGTGCGGTTGCATGTTGGTGTGTGTGTGCGTATGAGGAGGTGTGTGTGCGGGTGTGAGTCTGCGTGTGTGTGTGTGTGTGTGTGTGTATGAGGGTGTGCGGTTGCGTGTGTGTGTGTGTGTGTGAGCTCACCTGCTGGATGTGTCCTGTCGGGCTCCTGCAGAATGATCCAGGACCTGGAGGGGGGCTGCTCTGTGGGAACTGTGGGGGAGGGGGGGGGGTAGCACAGGGGCGGGTGTTGAAATGATTTCCTATCATCAGTGCTACTGGTCCACACAGAGGAACTGCTCAGTACACTCAGACAAACTGACATCAGTCTGAGGGAACGGAGGGGGCGTAGCGTCGGAATCTACACCACCAGAAACCGACAGGCTCTGATTTAAAAAAGGGCTACACTTCAACTGACATCCTGCAAAAACAGACCCTAAATCACAAACCCACGCTAGGATCTCTCCAGCTTCTGTTTCCAAAAACATAAAATAACAGGAAAAATATGTTCCCAGAAAGAGGAAGATGAATGGAGGGTGAGATTTCAGGGCTCCAAACCAAGGCCGTTTTGGCTGCAGGTGCAAAGCGGGGGTGGGGGGGGGGGGGGCGACAGTGGTGGAATGTCGGGACCGGGTGGGGGTGGGGGGCGGGGGCGCACACGACATGTGGCTGACCACAGGACAGGTGTGGGGTGGGAGGCCCGAACGGTTGAGGCCACGCCCGAAGGGTGCTGGCCACAGAAGTGAAGTGGGCGGAGACCGCAGTCCTGCGTTGAGTTGCCCGGCCAGGTTTCCGAGGGTAGTAGCAGCGCCGGGTCGTCGTCCGAGAATCAGACCTGTGCAGTGGGTTACCGGGAGGGACGACGAGGAGCGAGAGAAGGAGAGGATGAGGAGAGAGAGAGAGGAGGAGAGGAGAGCGACAGGAGAGAGAAGCACAGGAGAAGGAAGAAGAGAGAAAGAAGAAGAGAGAGAAAGAAAGAGAGAGAGTGAGAGAGAAAGAGAGAGAGAAACAGAACGCAGGCTCATTATATAGTCCGAAATAACACCGCAACACAGAAACGGTCTTGGGACTGAGCACGCTTACCGCTTCCACGGCGACACTCACCTTTCAACCCCAGCGTCTGTAACTGAAAGAGCTTGCCCAGCTCGAACGGCAGAACCCGCAGCTGGTTGTTGTTTAACAGCAGTTCCCTGAGGGGAGACAGGGAGACACAAGCCTTTAGAAACCCCGGCCGCGCGAAAAACGCCACAGAGCCGAGCTCCAGCTCTCTCCGGCCGGATTTATAGGAGGTGGGGCCGGAGAACCACCAGCCAGGAAAAGAGCGGGAAAAATAATCCCCCTCTGTCTCCAGATTTAACACAAGACAAAAGGCACTTATCTAGAAATGTGTGTGTGTGTGTGTGTGTGTGTGTGTGTGTGTGTGTGTGTGTCCGTGGGCGTTTCCATGCATGTGTGTGTGACAAAAGAAAGATTGTAAATGAAGCACAAGGGAAAAAGGCCAAAATGCATTCCCCAAATGTCCTCACTTTATTGTAGAGGATCTTTGTGACGGCGCCTCTGTCAAAAGCGCTGCTCATATGAAACTGAGACTTGAAAAGGCCGGGCCGTTCAGTCATGAACCCGTATGACGTGTGTGTCGTTCCACGCAGGGTGCAGTTTGGTCTAAGGCTCTGCACTTCAACAGTAAGGCTCTCCAACAAAAGGAAACGGTCCAGTCTACAGCACACCGCTCCCTCCCTCTGCGCGTCTACATCTCTGATCTATAATAAAACATCTCTGATCCGTTCTAAAACATCCCTGATCGGTGTGTAAAACATCCCAGTTTTGGATAGCAGGGCTGTTCTCTCCACTGTCCCCTCTTTAAAACACACAGCTTGCAGGCAACACCACGGACGAGCAGGGAGCATATTAAGCCCTTCCGAGAAGCTCGACGAATTAGCCCGATCAATAAAGACCGGAGCAATCGATCCCAGAGCACAGGGGAACAGCAAGCCGTGTTCTGTGCTCTCTGCCATCGCTAAGAGACGGGCGGGAGAGTCAGAGGAAAATGGGGCTACACGAGGACAGTCTGTTCACTCAATCAAGGTTCCTCCAAAAAAACCAACAAAAAGGGACATGATTCAGTGACATCACAGTTCCATTCTATTACCAGCAGGAGGCAGCAGTGAGGAGCGATTCCAAGATAATCACTGCCGTGCTCCAACGTCCTATAGCAGGGTCGGGGTCAATTCAATTTTCATTCAGTCCATTCAAAAAATGATCTAAAATCAATTTATGATTTCAAAAATACCCACAATAGGGACTGAATTACATCAGAAGACATCTGACAACTATTTACAACCGTTTCCATTGTGTTTTTGTATTGAAGTGCATAAGCATTTATTAAGGAAGCAGTTGTTTGTCACCTGTGTCAATGGTTCTGCATCAGAGAACAAGCCCAACAGGCTAACTGCACAATTAAAGGTACATATCTAACGATCGTAGGAAATAGATCCATTTAAAAACGGCTAACAACCTGATGGTGGAGAGTTCTGATATCATTACTTAAGATGCCTTTTGCCAGTTGTGTTGTAAAGAGCCGTTTGTTTAAATGACCTTTTTATTAGCTGTGCGTACTGGTAACCAAATCTATTTAACTGAATGACGTCAGGGACAAATTGAAGCATGTTTATATTTAGCCTCAGTCATACACAGATGACAGCTGAGGACAGAACGCATGGGTCACTCGCTCGCTACTCACACGAAACGACCAAATGCGTTTCGGCTTTTGTGAATTACAGACACCAACTACATCGGCATCATCTCAATTTGCCATCAGGACGAACGACCACCACCCCTGTCCTCTTAGGCTCATACATGCCCCTCATCCAGCTCTCGTGCTATCACGGGAATCATGGGAGATGTAGTCCGCTCCGCAGTTCGCGCCGACGTGATGGTCAGACTGCGGCCGGGGAGGGGGATCGTGGGAGATGTAGTCCTCAGTCCTCACCTGAGAGAGACCATGTTGCCGAGCTCGGCCGGCAGGCTCCTGATCTTGTTGGACGACAGGTCCAGGTACACCAGGTTGTGCAGTTTCGCGATGTCAGGCGGGATGCGGGACAGGGAGTTGTCGCTGAGGTGCAGAGCTGTGAGGTGAGTCAGCGACCACAAGGTAGTGCTCAAACTCCTCACCTTACCTGCAGGTGGCGACAAACACGTCACTTACACCCGACTATATACTGTACATACACACATACATCACATAGACCCAATGATACATGCAGTATGTTTGCTGGTTTTTATTCTGTTCCTGCACTTGAGTGCTTAATTTAATTAAATGATTGGCTAAACAGTCTGCAAATATCGTTTCCAAGGCTCTAACTCAGAGTGAATTACAAAGCTACAGAGACAGGTTTAGGAAATAAGCAGAGTTGATGTCAAGTAGCAGCAGTTAATACACTGCATGACCAAAATTATCTGTACACTCCTTGGACTGGGGCCGTTTTACATGGTTTGGGATAGCAGTGATGGCAAATCTTAATGCTACAGCATACAGTCACATTCTAGATGATTCTGTGCGTGACCAACACTCTGGGGAAGGCCCTTTCCTGTTTCAGCATGACAAGGCCCCTGGGCACACAGCGAGGTCCATATATAAACGGTTTTGTCGAGATCAGTGTAGAAGAACTTGACTGCCCTGCCCAGAGCCCTGACCTCTACCCCAAACCTCTACCGCACGTAAAGCTACGGGGTGATGGGAGGATTTAGAAAGTAAGGCATCAGTACTAAATTTAACAATGCTGTGATCCCGCCCGGCCCTCCTCAGGCCCCTCCCTCCAGAGGCCCCTCCCCCCACTGACCGCTGATCTCGAGCTCCGGCCAGTACGACTTCTTTCCACTGGCCGCCTCCTCGCTGGACATTATGGTGTACATCCGCCTCGGATCAGGCGGCTCGTATTTCTCCTTGGGCATCCCTGGAACACTGAGACCACACAGAGAGGACAGCGTTAGGATTACACACGCCCTGGAACACTGAGACCACACGGAGAGGACAGCGTTAGGATTACACACGCCCTGGAACACTGAGACCACACGGAGAGGACAGCGTTAGGATTACACACGCCCTGGAACACTGAGACCACACAGAGAGGACAGCGTTAGGATTACACACGCCCTGGAACACTGAGACACACGAGAGGACAGTGTTAGGATTACACACGCCCTGGAACACTGAGACAAACGAGAGGACAGCGTTAGGATTACACACGCCCTGGAACACTGAGACAACACGGAGAGGACAGCGTTAGGATTACACACGCCTGGAACACTGAGACCACACGGAGAGGCAGCGTTAGGATTACACACGCCCTGGAACACTGAGACCACACGAGAGGACAGCGTTAGGATTACACACGCCCTGGAACACTGAGACAAAGAGAGGACAGCGTTAGGATTACACACGCCCTGGAACACTGAGACAAAGAGAGGACAGCGTTAGGATTACACACGCCCTGGAACACTGAGACCACACGGAGAGGACAGCGTTAGGATTACACACGCCCTGGAACACTGAGACCACACGGAGAGGACAGCGTTAGGATTACACACGCCCTGGAACACTGAGACAACAGAGAGAGGACAGCGTTAGGATTACACACGCCCTGGAACACTGAGACAACAAGGAGAGGACAGTGTTAGGATTACACACGCCCGGGAACACTGAGACCACACGGAGAGGACAGTGTTAGGATTACACACGCCCGGGAACACTGAGACAACACGGAGAGGACAGTGTTAGGATTACACACGCCCTGGAACACTGAGACCACACGGAGAGGACAGCGTTAGGATTACACACGCCCTGGAACACTGAGACCACACGGAGAGGACAGCGTTAGGATTACACACGCCCTGGAACACTGAGACAAAGAGAGGACAGCGTTAGGATTACACACGCCCTGGAACACTGAGACAACAAAGAGAGGACAGTGTTAGGATTACACACGCCCTGGAACACTGAGACAACACGGAGAGGACAGCGTTAGGATTACACACGCCCTGGAACACTGAGACCACACGGAGAGGACAGCGTTAGGATTACACACGCCCTGGAGCGTTAGGATTACACAGAGAGGACAGCGTTAGGATTACACACGCCCTGGAACACTGAGACCACACAGAGAGGACAGCGTTAGGATTACACACGCCCTGGAACACTGAGACCACACGGAGAGAGTGGCATTTTCAAGGTTTCTCTGGTTTACAATCATCCTGCTCATAGTCTGGTGGACATCCGCTCTGGACCCGTCCAAACTGCACACACACATCTCTTCATCCGGTACGCTCCCGCTGCCCAGAAACCAGCCTCCCCAGGGAGGAAGAGATTCGTTCCGAAGCCCAAAAATACATTTTTTTTTTTTGTTTACCGGCAGAGTGAGACATTAACCAAAGATCGTCATGGAGACAGGCTCCACATTTCTCAATTAAAGAATAAATAAATAACAAATACAAATTAAAAACAGAAATCCACCGCGTGACCAGAGAGGAAAGGAGTGACCAAGCGGTTATTTTTATTTTTTTATGCTAGGCAAGGTGGCAAAATGCCCCCTCCTCCTCACCCCCCCGCCCCTCCCCCAGGATAAGCTGCCGCTGAAGCCGCGGGTGCCCTCTGATGTCACGGGCATAATCCTGACCCGGGCACAGACGCGTCACCACGCCCACAGCCAAGCGCCCTGCGTCTCGCCCGCCAACGGTGCCAAGGGGCAGGGGTGGCATTAGTGCAAAATGCCACCGCCAACATTTTAAACTGTGCGTTCCTAAAAGACACGCTACGAGGACCGCGATCAAAATAAGCACGAACACAAACGCACACACCCGTGAAAGCGGGCACACACATACACACGCGCACACACGCACACACACACACACGCACACACGCACACACGCACACGCACACACACGCACGCACACGCACACGCACACATGCACACGCACACACGCACGCGCACAAACACACACACACGCACGCACGCACACGCACACGCACACGCACACACACGCAGTGAAGCAGCACAACCCCACACACAGCCAAGGGCAGGGAGACGTAACTGCCAACAACAGCCAAACTCAAAGCATTAATCCAAGCCTAGCGCACAACCTGTCCCCTCAGTCAAGGCTTCACTCACCGACCCCACCTGCAGCGGGGGGGGGGGGGGGGGGGGGGACTGGCTTCAACACACGGGACAGATGGCCCTCCGCCCCGCCTGGGGCTGGCCGTCCAGACTCTAACCCACGACCCCTGACCTCTGCGTGAGGTCGAAGGGTTACCACATCAAAGAGCCGCAAGGACCATGCAGGAAAGTTCAAAGGTCACCCGGAGCACTCACCTGCACAGACCAGAGTCATATGCAGAGCTCAACTGCCCACCCCGACCCCCTCCTGCCCCCCGCCCCCTCCTGCCCCCCGCCCCCCTCCTACCCCCGCCCCCTCCTACCCCCGCCCCCTCCGCCCCGTCCCTGCCCCACACGCAGGCCAACGGACAATCTGGTGGTTTATTTACCTTTTTAGCAGCCGGTACACAGAGCTGCCCCAGTGAGCACGTGTCAGAACGACCTCTTTAAACGAGGTCGCGCGGGGCGACCGTTCGCGCTGACCGCCGCGGGGCGAACTCAGTCATGCGGTCGGGGAGCGCCACGCCCATCCCGTTACCTGGCAACAGGTTTGGGGAACAGCGCAAGGACTGAAACGACCCCGGCTGGCTGCCGAGTCTCTGGAGCGGAGAGAGCAATTCAGGCTGGGTTAAATATTTAATTTCATAACGAGTTTATCCAACACAGTCCACAGTCACCATGTGTGCTGCTCACGCATCACTAATGTGACCACTGACGATGAATTTCAACAAAGAAAGACACCCAAAGGGTTAAAAGCAGAACTAATCTGCTTTATAGTCGTTCCAGAAAGTGAAAGTGAAAATTACAAATACAAACTAACGCCAAGGGAAAACCTACATTTAGCCTTTCGCTCGAAAACATTGTTCAGTCTGGATTTTGACACACACACTAAGCACTAATTTAATAAGCAGTTTCTGCCGCAAAAGATCACAGTGACCTGCTAAAAGCATAAAGTGTTTTGACATTTTATAATTTTAGAATTTCACAAATGGCTGAACAAAAACCTAAATCAAAAGAGGTCTCATGCTGACTCACTGGACCACCTCTTCATTTCATTAGCATCACAGCAGAAAATGTGCGACTGAGCGATATGCTTTTGTGATGCAGGGCTGGGGGTGGCTTGGATTTCTGCCCAAAAATGACAACCCAACAGACTTCTCAACCAGACAAGGAAAAAAAAGTCTAATCTGGCAACCAAAGAACTCCCAGGGAAAGTACCACCAAAACCCATAAACATTACATTACATTACAGGCATTTAGCAGACGCTCTTATCCAGAGCGACGTACAACAAGTGCACCCAAACAACAAACAAACAAAGACCCATAAAGGAAAACTTGTACCCACACACAGCACTAGGCCGTCACACAGCTTCCCAAAGCTCTCTCTCTTTAGGTCCGTGAAACAGACCTTGTATTGGGCCCAGTGATTCAGTAACAGGCCACAGCTGCAGTGATTACAATGCAATGCGGCTGTGGCTATACCTGTGTGCGGGGCCGGTGCTGCCCCCTGGTGGACAGACAGCACCCCCCAACTCCCTTTCGGGCACTACAGTTTGCAGCATGGCATAAAGACACACACAAAAGACAAGTGTCTAAAAAACTCATACGGTTCACTTTATCAAAACAGTCCAGGCTGACTACGCAGAGTGCGGCATTTAGGCCCCCACTATGAACAGCAGACAGGCTGAGATAAAACCGGCGTGTTTATCTGGCAAAACATCGTCAACATTTTTCTAAGAAATGAACCCGGGGCTGTTGAAAAAAGCACAAAAATGCCCAAAGTTAAAACGGATGATTCTTAAATGGATCTATAAGTACAGACTTTATAATTCCACTTGACAGCAGTACACATCCTTTCCCTGTACAACACCACTGGTAGCCGATACAATGTTATTCAGAAAATGCTCTTCCGTGTATCTTAAGAAAAACAAACACAGTAAAAACTCAAGTTAAATATGTAACGTACAGGCATACTTCTGTCCCTTGTACACAATCCAGACACACTGGAATATTCCAAACGATCGGCCTAAAAACAAACGGCATACCACCACAGTGTCAACTAGCAAAACCAGCAATTAAATGAAAACTAAAACAGAGGCACATTAAACATAGTGAAAATATTCAGCTCAGGGAAATACATCAGCTCTTATGTTTAGCATGTATTCATCCAACCAAATGTTGGTTCTTCCCCCCACCCCCCAGACACCACAGACAACGAAGCTGCAATGAACTATGGGAATCTGAGGAAAGGGTACCACAGAAACGATACTGGAAGATAGTTTGAAAGACAAGAACGTCATCTTGACACGTCAAGCTGTCCAGCCGAAAAATGGACAGATCTTCCCGGGGCGACGTCTGGTGAAACGGGTTATCGCACCGTGTTCCGGCTGTTTGCATTGCCAGACTAAAAAACAAACAAACACAGCGATCCAGGGGCTCTTAAAGGGAATGATCGCCACACAGCGAGAGGCAATCTGCGGCACGTCTGTGCAAACCAGCGGAAAAGGTGACCCGCCCCTTTAAGGCAGACTGGACTGAAGCTGGAGGGGAGGTAATGCCAGCCGTGGTTAATAATGAGCTGCATTTACATTTAAAAGGCTCTCATTTAGCCGCTAATGATTAACACACCGAGCACCAAAAGGTCACCCACATTTGGCGAACGCTTTGCATGCATGACTCTGTGTGTGTGTGTGTGTGTGTGTGTGTGTTTAAATTGGGTCTTTCAACACCTTATTATTTTCGTCTGTAAGGGTTAACTGTGCATATTTAATAGCTGCATCAAATGATGATCGCAGTTTTTTCTACTAAACTATCGACATATCCATACATCCATCCATCCATTATCTATACCCCCTTATCCTGGGCAGGGTCGCTGGGGGTTCTATCCCAGCATGCATTGGGGCGAGAGGCAGGAACACCCCCCCGGACAGGCCACCAAGCGATACCATCGACGTACTGAAACTTAAAACAAAAAAAGTGTCAGGTGTGAAGTCAGAGCGTACAGACGGGACTCGAGCTAAAGCCCGCCGAATTAGGGGGTACCCCTCGCACCCCTGCTCCTCCTGAGGAGGCCCCGTGCCCACTTTCGAGTCGCCCTCCAGCCTTCCTCTTATTGTTCCCATTTATGATTTAAAAAAACCCTGCAGCCAACTTAAAGCTGAAAAAACAAAAGCAAGAACAGCCGAAACAAAGCAGAGTTAGAGGTAAGGAACGGAATGTGCCAGAAAAACTTTCCATAAAGGCCACGTACTCTCTGCTCCGTACCGAATTACATAATGTACATAAATGTGTGTGTGTGTGTATAAAACACACGTGCACACTCACACGCGTACGCACACAAACACAGCATCAGCTGGCCAATGAGCCAGGCAGTCATGTGCCGCTTTTAATGGTTGTTTATTGGCTCGTGATGAAGCACGCAGCGCACGTCTCACTACACTTTCTGCAGACTCGTGAGCGTACGCTTCACAGTCTGTGAAGGACCGTAGTGAAGGGCCTTCAGGACTGCAGACCAGCCTCGTCTCAGTCTCAGCCTCTCACCCAATCAGAAGCTGAACACGTACCAGACGTTTAATTGCGTGCTGCTGCTGCTGCTATTTCAGGGCAACCAAGCCGCCCCCTCCCCCACCCCCCACCCACCCCCCACGTTCTCAGCAGTGAGAATTTACGATGCGAATAAACAGCGATTAAAAACACACTGGCACCCACACAAGTGCAACAGGCAGCTCATATTAAGCACATTTATTAGAGCAGCAGCTGGGGGTGGGGGGGGGCCTGCATACATACTCCAGCATATACATGTTCAGCTGGGGGGGGCTGCATAATACTCCAGCATATACATGTTCAGCTGGGGGGGGGGGCTGCATATATACTCCAGCATATACATGTTCAGCTGGGGGGGGGGGGGGGGGGGGGGCTGTGTGCCGACACACCCACACTCCAAGGCGGGGGGGAATCTACACACCAGAGGGAAGCTTTTGTGTGCAAATGAATAAATCAGTAAATCCAGGCCTGGCTGGCAGCAGCAGAAGAGCTTATTAAAGGCTGTGCCAGGGCCACTGAGTGGAAGCATGGTGGTTATGTGTGCCCATGTGCCAGGGGGGTCATATGGATCAAAGTTTCTCAATTCAAAAATTATATTACGCCTCGTTACTGCCTTTTATGAGACGCTCTTATCCAGAGCGACTTGCACAAATATTTGCATTTCTACATCGTTTCCCTTCATGCAGCTGGATACACACTGAAGTAATGCAGGATAGGTACCTTGCTCAAGGATACAAAGGCAGTGTCCTACCAGGGAATCGAACCTGCAACCTTCAAGTTATGAGCCCATTTCCCTAACCCGGGGATCTGCAGCCCTGGTCCTGGAGAGCTGTCACTCTGCACTTGTTTAATCAGTCAGAGCAGTTGTTTACACAGCTAACTCACTTCACCTGGTTGCCTGGGTCTGGGCTGGGTGCTGATTTTAATATGAAAATGTGGGGCGACATAGCTCAGGAGGTAAGACCGATTGTCTGGCAGTCGGAGGGTTGCCGGTTCAAACCCCGCCCTGGGCATGTCGAAGTGTCCTTGAGCAAGACACCTAACCCCTAACTTCTAACTGCTCTGGCGAATGAGAGGCATCAATTGTAAAGCGCTTTGGATAAAAGCGCTATATAAATGCAGTCCATTTACCAAAATAGAGCCCAGCAGCGCCCGTGGCTCTCCAGCAGCGAGGCAGCAGACCCCCCTGCCCTAACCCCTACACCACACTGCCGCCCCACTACCCAACACACGGGCCGAGCGCATCAGCTAACCGCTACTGCTAACGCACGCACTGCGCACCAAAAATGAACCTTCCCATGAGCCTCCATTCAAACGCACACGCTGTTTGTTTACGAACGCCTCACTCTCCCTCCGCCGTCTCCACTTCCTGTTTCACTACGCATCCATCGGGAGTGTCCGTCGCACCCCATGCTGCGGACGGGGAGGGGGGGGAGGGGGGGGGCTTAATGCCCGGGCACCCGCCAGGCGACGGACAGTCCGGCAGACCCCTGTGCGTTCGCCGTGAGGAACCGTCAGCGCGTCACAGCCTCACGCTCCTCTAAAAACAAAGAAGATGAAGGAGAAGCGGCGGCGAGCTCCCGCGGTGACGCTGCTGTGCTGACGGCGCTCGATGCGCGCGAGACAGCGACGGCCTTGCGCAATGTCATGGCAACATCTGGCCTCGGAAATGAAATGTGCAATTTGTGCTTATATTTGTGTTTCCTTCCTCCTCTCTCTCTCTCTCTCTCTCACCCCCCCCACCTCGTAGGCTCACACAAGTGCTGGTGATTTTCCATTCTGCGTGTCCCTGACCTCTGATGAGCGCGTAAGGCACCCGCTCTCCAGCTCCGTCAGGCGAACTCAAAGCGCTCGCAGTCTGGAGGAGAAAGTGAAGTCAGAAGCAGTTGTGGGGGCTGTTTGTGGGCGGAGCCTAGTGGACCCGCAGTGAACGGTGACAGAAGCAGGGCGGGTTGTTCCAGGTAGCGTCCGGGGAGAGATTACGCAGCCGCAGGGAGTCACAGCCCTGCAAAAACCTCCCCCCCCCCAAAGCCGGCAAAAAAAAGTGTACCACAAAGACCAGAATCGGCCCTCATGGGTCTCCTTGTCAGCCAGATGAGCGTACCCCCTCTATACTGTAAACCCGTGTGCTGACCCCCCCCCCCCCCCCCCCAATGAAAGCCCGGCGGAGGTCACGCCTGCTTCCGAGCGTTCTGCAGCGCCTCACGCCCCGCACCCGCGCTCCATCCTTCCCCGGGACAGCTGACGGAGGAGAGCGCCAAACGGAGAGCCGGGTGGAGCAGGTGCCGCGGGGGGCGGGGGGCGGGGGGCGGGGGTTTTGGTAGAGCACCGAAACACTGTCTGCCTGCATCGTGCACTGATGGACGATGGACGGATGAATGAAATGGAAAATGGTGGGTTTATAATTCAGCTTTTTCCAGCCCAGTTCGGGGGGGAGGGGGGCGGGACCCTCAGACAAACAGAAAGACAGACGGACGGACGGACGTGCAATACTAGCAGGACAGATGGGTGGATGACTCTGTGGAGCCCGGTGTTCACTGAGCCCCGAGGATGCCATAGTAACAGAAGGAAGTCGGGAGAATTAGCAAGAGTGAGATTTCCCCTAACCAACGCAGTGAAGGGTCTCAGCAGCAGAGATTTCCCCTAACCAACGCAGTGAAGGGTCTCAGCAGCAGAGATTTCCCCTAACCAACGCAGTGAAGGGTCTCAGCAGCAGAGATTTCCCCTAACCAACGCAGTGAAGGGTCTCAGCAGCAGAGATTTCCCCTAACCAATGCAGTGAAGGGTCTCAGCAGCAACATGCATGATTAGCAATGAGGCAAGCCCCCCCTACACCACGCTGCCAATCACTGCTCAACCACAGAATGACAGACACGAATGTGCACGGTCTATTGAGGTGAGAAGTCACAGCATGATGGGAGTTTAAACATGCATGTGACATGCAGCTAATATACACGCAGCTTTTCTAAGAAACAAATCCAGTAAATGACACCACATCCACTACACAATTTTGCACTGGGTGACAAACCGTGTACCGTAGCAGGATTTGTACTGTAGTTCTGTCATCTTTCGTCTGAACGTACGTAAATGAAGATACGTATAAAATTTTAAAAAAGAGATTTGATTCACTGGTTGCATTGCATCCCTACAAATCAAGATCAAAGGGGGGGGGGGGGGGTAAAAAGAAAAGTGTGTCCGTGGTCTGGTTGGAGCTGAGGATCGGACCAGTGAGCAGAGAGAGCAGCCAGAGCAGGAGGCAGTGTTGGCCGCTCATAACACCTGCACACAAGTCTCACTGCGGTGGGGGGGGGGAGTTTAGAAACAAAAAGAGGAAGTGACACATGATACAGGTTACCTTCGTGCACGGCCTCTGGCAAGCTTCCACAGAGCCTTCACAGAGCATTAAAGCTCTGAGGTGGAAGATCACAGGCCTGGGATTAGAATGCTCTTAGCCGAACATTCCAATGCTGATGTCACAATCACTACTGGTGACCGAGAGCAACGGAGTTCTGGAACACTCGCACTTAAAAAAAAAAAACTGTCCAAAGGGTTAAAAGCAACAATCAGCAAAGACCGGTTGGCATTTCCTGGCAACAAGATCGAGAGCTACCGACTGTAACACGCCCCCAGGTTTTTTCTGCCACGGCTCGCGATTAACTGACAGGCAACCTCCCAGGCTCTCGAGAGGATCAGCTGATAAACCCGCCCGCTGCAAGAACAAGCCGAGCTTCTGCGGCAACAGGCCCAAACCCATGCCAGGTCATTAACCAGCAGTAACGTTTAACAGAGGCGAGATGCTCTTTACTCTTCTTAGTTGCTATATTTAAGGGAGCTCCTCTGGAGTGTGAACTGTGTTCCGACATGTCAGCACCCGGGCAAGCGTTCACTCCCTAGGTAACCGCTGCCCTCCTGACTGACAGCTCACCAGGAACCTCTTGGCCACCAGCTGTAGTCAGGAAGAGGTGCGTCTCTCCACCAATCAGAGCTTGTGTCCCCGTGGTGCCACGAGGCCAGTAAAGGGTTAAACGCTGACTGGCCAGTGTACGAGGAGACGACGTGCTTCAGCCGCAGGTAGGAATGGCCTCTGGCATAAAAGCTCTTCGCAGTCGTTTAGGGCCACAGTTTGGCTGCTGAGCGCTGCGTGTGGTTTATGTTGAAGCACTTCGGGGCCACAGCAACAGCCTTGTAAAGGGCCACCGGAACCCCAGGGCCAGTGTCATACAGAAATCTGACCTCACGGAAAACTTTTCTATAAATGGCCTGGCCCCCAGGTCATTCTTCTAGTATAGAGAAGTGACCCCCCCCCCCCCCTTACCTTATTACCCAGGTATTAGCCTATAAGGTAGGCTCTTGGGATTTTGGTGGGGTCAGGTTTCCACAAGATAGAAACCACCGTGAGTTATGAAAATGTATCAGTGGGGTCACTTTTCTATAAGGGGGGGGTCTCTTTCATATAAAAAAAAAAAAGGGGAGGGGGGGACTTTTCAAACTGAAATGCAGCCCAGCAGTAACTGAAGAACAGCACATGATATTTCTGAATTGGGAAGGGAAAAAAGGGGGCTTTTTAAGGTAATACAAGGAGGCCGCGGGTAAAAAAAACGACAGGGAGAAAAAGCAGAGCAACAGTTCCTGCAGCTCTTACAGCAAACGCTCGTCAGGACGAGCGGACACAGGGGGGTGTGGGACAGCTGCTACAGCCAGAGCCGTTAAACTGACCACAACACATGCAGGGTACCCGCATTTACACACAGCTCAACCCACTACGGTCCAGAGTATCTGCGTTCACACACAGCTCAACCCACTACGGTCCAGAGTTCGTTCACACCACTCACCACTCTCCGGTTTTACACACAGCTCACCCACTACGGTCCAGAGTACCACACAGCTCACCGTCAAAGTACTCGTTACACACAGCTCAACCCACTACGGTCCAGAGTATCTGCGTTCACACACAGCTCAGCCCACTATGGTCCAGAATATCTGCGTTCACACACAGCTCAACCCACTACGGTCCAGAGTATCTGCCTTTACACACAGCTCAACCCACTACGGTCCAGAGTACCCGATTTACACACAGCTCAACCCACTACGGTCCAGAGTATCTGCGTTTACACACAGCTCAGCCCACTACGATCCAGAGTATCTGCGTTTACACACAGCTCATCCAGTTCCCAATCAATTATACTACACTGTTGACATCTATCATTCCAGCATTATCTGTTGGGTCAAATTTGTCCACTTCTCTTATCTGTGACCCTCCACGTCATGAAAATGCCTGCTTTAAACACACTACAGCCTGCTTTTTTAAAGTTCAGAATAAGCAACTTCTGTGTTGCCACGATCACATTTTCAAGACCAAACTGGGCTTTAAGTTTACTTCACAGATTATTATTCACTGAAATAAAAATAAAAAAGGGCTATAACTGACCATTACTATAACAACAGTAATGAGCACATGGGAGTCTGCAAACTTACAAGCCTGTACAAGGTGTTGCAAGCTTGGGATAGCCAACTGCCTGTCCCCCCTAACTAGCCTTGAAAGTTGAGGATTCCCCTTAGTAAGCAAAACAGATGCAGCCTCTCACACTCAGACAACGTCTGGACATAAAATGATAATAATTAAAAAAAAGAAATATTACAGTTATTGTTCACACATGGGGCTGATGCACCACAGTTTCGACCCTCGCTTGGTTTGACAAAATCGTGGATCTCTGTCAAAGTTTTTAGCATGAAGCATTTCGTACATAAAGTTAGCAAACCAAGGATTGGTCGATTTGGATGCAGCCCACACTAGATTGACCAAGGCCTTGTTTACCACTTCGTTACATAAACACCCCGTCCACTATATCAGGCAAATACAGTTCAATTAAAGTTTGAGAATTTTAACCCCGGGTTTTCAAAAAAAACATGCCCGTACAGTCCTTTATTTGAATGAATACCCCCAAGCCAAGTAGTCGCCGGACAAGTGCAAGCCAAACATAACTGATAAAATACACTAAACGCTATGCAACTATGTTCATATCCAAAGAACGAGGTTGACAGTTCTGTACTGTAGCTGACGTGTATCCATCAGAGCTGTCTTTCTTCCTCAGACCTCGTTAGAGCTAGCTGGATAGCCAGTGTTAGTAGAACGCTTTCAATGGAAGACAGGCCGCAAAAGCAAAAAAAAAAAATGTTTACATATGACTAGTTATTATGAAATTACACAAAGAGGAAGCACTACGCTGTGCATCATACACGTGGAGTAACAAGAAACATGTCCACGTCTGAATTAGCCAACGTTGGTGCTAGCAAGTTTAATGAAAACAAACAGTGCAGAACCACAACGACATCATTCAAAACATTCGTATTCCTAAACATCAACAAACGCACAGCCAGCATGCGTGTAGCTAGCTACCCAGCTAGCTTTAGCCTGCTTGTAAGCTAGATTTCACAGCATGCAACTTAGGTCCCATAACATCTACCTGCGGTGGAGAGTTGAACATTTTTTTCGACGAACAAACTGGCAACTATTCAAGACGGCTAATGTCTACCGACCTGCTGGAAAGGTAGCAAACATAGTACCTAGCTCCGTAATATCAACCGAATAACAAAAGTGAAAGTTTGTGATGTTAGCATACTACACCACTGTTAGACATGCACATAACGCGTTAAGTTACGGTCAAGAATTTCAATAAAGTATTTATTACCGTGCAGGATTCGCTAGTTTTCCATGTTATGCAAGCGATAACCAGCGTTAGCAAGCTACCAATTAGCATATCGCCAAGCTAGGGCTAAGTAACGTTATAACACGTTAGCTGCTGAGCCAGTTCTGAATGTGCATGAATTTTAAAAGATAGAGAATATTCAATACTATCGTGGTCGTATATTTATTTATTTTTAAACGCAGCAACCTTAATTGCTAATATCGTTCTCCTCTGACGTAATTGTTGGTTGCATAGACTGTAGGGACTATGAGCTAACGATAACGTTAGCTGTATTACTGCTCGATAAGACAGTAACAACATTGCCACCTGAACAGCGCATTTGCGCTCCTTATTGTTTCGGTTTTCCGTGAACTCCCATCACAAAAAGGGGACAAGGAATACAAAATACGCTTGTGTTTTATATATACACACATGTGGAGATATGTTTAAGCTTGGAGAATTATAAGATTTTATTTTTTTATGTTTTACCTGCAAACGCATACCAGTTGACGAAGACCCGAGTTGATCTCTTTGTTTCTGGTTCACTCGTATCCGCTGCTGTCTCACCGAGAGCAAACAAGCATCATGGCGGCCGCGATATTTTTCGCTCTGTGATAAGAGCGCTGGACGCCATTGGCTGGGAGAGGGACGGCCCGGACCATGAGTAGTCGCTCACGCACAACGCCTCCACAAATCTTTCACGCACAATAGGTGTTGTTTTTTTCCTCGTACTCCTCACGCTGGACTATTATTAGTCTACACTTGTCGCGTGTATGGTGTGAGCCTATTAGAAAACGGTCGCTTTGCACGCGAAGAGAAAAGCAACGAAGGTACCAACCCTGAAAAAAACAACAGTGTCGCGATAGTTTTGAAGAACAAGGCTAACTGGACTTGCAAACCAGATACAATTTTCCCTCTAGCTGTTCTAATCAGTACAAAAATATCAACAAATCACAATACAATATACATAGTTTGCTTTTATCCTTTATTCGGTCCATTTCTTGGAATGAACATCGCATAGTTATTCTGTAGGCTACTGTGATAGTTCAAATGTAGCCATTCATTTTGGAAGATATTTACATTTTGATTCAATTAACGTTTCTGATATGAATGAACATTTCTTCGAAGCAATCGTGTGTTTAAGGGGCAGTTACAATAATAATAATAAAAAAACTCCAGTATAGGCAACCTTTTCCTTCTCCCCTCTCCATTTTCCCATTACCCAGTGTGTATTTCTGTTCGGGTTACATTTTTAAATCCATTTAAGCCAATCAACAATAAACATTTTGAGCAAATGTGTCATGGGTGACATTGGAGTTACTTAAAAACCATTATTGGGTACCAGACATGCCCTCAAATGTACATGTATAGAGATAATCAGGGCTATAGGCTACTGAGAAGAGTTTGGGTAAATTCAAGACTCCTTGTACCACACGCATGAAAAAAACACGTTTTCTAGGGTTAATGCTGTGTAGGTGTATAGGTGAAGGTGCTCATTAGGTATTCGTTTGGCTTCATTAGGTATGCGAAAACAAGTGTGGTTTGACCTTAGAGAACAAAGGAATGCTCTTTGGCAGAGATGGCTGAGTGCAGCTGTTGTGCTTTTCGTGGACTGCCATTTTGTGTCAAGCTGGCTTCCTCATCAGCATGGAAGAAATGGTCCAAGCAATAGTCTCGATCCCGGCGTGGAGTTTGCCAAGCTGTCTCGGAGTTATGGATCCAACATATTTCAGAATGCAATGGCTACTGGAAAAATGAAATGACTAGTTGACTATATATAGATTTTGGAAAATATTTCAAAATAGAAAACTTTTTTTTATTTTTTTTTAATATAACATATTTGAATTTATGATCGGATGCACTGGATACTTTTTAGTCTGAGTTTGGGTGGATCCCTGGATGAGAAAAGCGTGAAAACCCCTGAATCTAGGTAAGTGTATTCACTGACACCAACGGCACCATCCTTCAAAGCCCCCCCCCACCTTGTTCCAACATGTCCCCACAAGTACATAAACATGTGAAACAGCCAGATGCCGGACTGCCATTTGTCCCCCTCCAAAGCGAGTGACCCACTTTAAAATGAAACCGGACCCGACCAACGGACCCGGAGACTCGGAGAGCGAGCTGAGTGTGAGGGAGCGACGGTTTCCAGCGAAAAGCTCACATCGCATTAAAATTGCAGAAAGCGTGAAGGGAATTATCCCCGCGGAGTCGTAAGTGCGGCAGCGCCAACTGCGCCGTGCAAAATGGGACCTGACAGGCTCATCCCAAATGCGAGACGAGATGTTCGCCGCCCGTCTGAAACGCACGCCCCTCTCCTCCGCCCCCCGCATACGCATTCACACATCAACACGGGGTTCGAAAATGAGTCCGGCGGAGCTTTGGGTACCAGAGCAAAGGACTACAAAATGACTGTAACGTCATTAGGCTACCAAATGCTTGTCTGTGTGTCACTGTGTTTCTGGTGCGTGAATGTGGGCTAGATCAGGGTGGTGCGATTCTGGTCCTGGAGGGCCGGTGTGTCTGCAGGTTTGCGTTTCCACCAGTTACCCTGGCTAAATGAGCTAACTGGCAGTACACACCTACACCGATTTGCTCATAGATTATCCATCCATCCATCATCTATACCCACTTATCCTGGCCAGGCTCGTGGGGGTGCTGACATATGGGCTACGTTGCTAATAAATGGGCTAATTAAGCAATTAAGTTTGCATGTAAACCAGAAACGGACACGGCTCCCATTGCCCACCTCTGGGATGGATGGTTCTCAGTGGAGACTGCTTCAAAATGACTGGTGCTGACAGGCAGACAGCCCTCGGGAACAGGTGGATTCGAAGTGAGAGACTGTTTAACAGCCTAATGTCCTCTCAGAAATCCCCAAGCTCTCTCAGGTTTGAAGTCTGTAATACGTCTAGCACAACTGCCCCAGTGGAATGGCTCTGTGACGCAGTCATACATACCTCATCAGGCAGGCAGATGTCTGACAGTGCCCCCTGGTGGCATGGAGCAGTAGTGCAGCCCACAAGCTTGTTAGATAACTGATTACACTCCCACATGTCTGTAGATGGTAATACCTCAGGGGTCTTTTACAGTGAGTTTGATGGGAAATCTGACAAGGATCTTTTTAACAAGGGTATGCACTTAACATTTATATTTAACTGCATTTAATATCAACTGTAGTGTTTTATGCACTTACCTTCATACAACACACACCCCTCTACACACATACACCTCTCCATGCATGCACATCCCTCTACACATGCTCACACACACTTGCACTCTTAAACACGCAAGCACGCACAGGCATGCACGCAAGCACACACTCGCACACACGTGTGCACACACGCACTGTGCTTATTAAATCCTGTGTACCCATGACAAACTCCATCTCTGTTAAGAGCCGCTCAATAAACCTGAAATAATGCTCATAAGTTAACATACCAGTGCTTATAGAATAAAATAAATATTTATTTAAAATGTCATAACGCTCTCGAAACATAAGGTGCGCAGATCAGTGTCGACAGAAACAGAGCAGGTGATCCCGCAGGTAAGAGAACAGCTCCTGAACCTGCGGCGGGAGGGCGTGGCCTAGGTCAGCTGACACCCGGGACAGGAAGCAGTCTGCAGCTTCCTGCAGCTCCGCTGGCGTGATGTCATCGTTGGCGGTCCAGATGGGGGCGTGGCTGAACTGGGCTCGCTGGGTAATGGGTCGGCGAAGGTGACCTTGGGAAGAGGAAGGTCAGAGGCCGTGTCCCAAACAGCCTCCTAACTACTGCGTCCTCAAAATATGTACTGTCTACTAAACATACTGCCTACTGTTTACCGCATACTGTTTAGTATGTGAAGGGCAGTATGGGAAAAATATAGTCTGTAATATTTTCAGTAATATGAAAATATCCTCTGTAATATTGTAATATTTTACAGCGGGAGTGTAGTAAAAAAAAGACAGACATTCGCTAAAAAAAAATAAGATTATTTTTGAAATAATTATTTTCACCGTAACATGTTTTTGGAATCCAAGACACTTATTATTATTGTGAAAAAATTTAAAAAACAAAACTTTTTTTTCCTGCTAGGTCTCAGGAGGGTATACTCAGAACCCTACCTTCTGTCACCTCCTCATAGCTGAGGAGCAGCATCCACAGGAGCTGCACCAGCTCCCTCCACCTCCTCCAGGTCTCCACACCGTCCTGGAACAGGAGGATAATAAGACTTTCATTCTGTCCCCTGTGGAGACGGGAGGAGGTGTGGTGCATGCTGGGACTTGCGGTGTGAGTGTGGGTGTGCGCCTTTGGGATCTAAAGCTGGAGAAACCGTACACTGTTGGCCGATGGCCCAGTCAGTTGAGCATTACAAGTATTTTTCTGTAGGAGCCACAGGGTGTGTGGTACAATATATGTAGGATCTGTGGTGTGTTTGTGTGGTACAGTATCTATAGGAGCAGGGGGTTGTGGGTAGAAGCAGCGAGTTGTGTGTAGGAGCAGGGGGTTGTGGGTAGAAGCAGCGAGTTGTGTGTAGGAGCAGGGGGTTGTGGGTAGAAGCAGTAGGATGTGAGGAGGAGCAGGGAGTTGTGGGTAGAAGCAGGGGGTTGTGGGTAGGAGCAGGAGGTTGTGTGTAGAAGCAGCTGGTTGTGGGTAGGAGCAGGGGGTTGTGGGTAGAAGCAGCTGGTTGTGGGTAGGAGCAGGGGGTTGTGGGTAGTCACCGTGGGGTCAGGTGGCAGTGTGGCACTGCGCAGGAAGTGCAGGATCAGACTCAGAGACATGGGCAGCTTAGTCTTGTCTGCGCAGACATGCTGAAGCAGCAGCTCCACCAGCTTGCACTGCAGCAGACTGCTCTCCAGGGTCTGCAGGAGCAGCAGCCTGACCGACAGACAGACAGAGAGAGAGAGAGGGACAGACAGACAGACAGAGAGTGAGGGACAGACAGACAGACAGAGAGGGAGGACAGACAGACAGAAAGACAGACAGAGAGGGAGGACAGACAGACAGACAGACAGACAGAGAGGGAGGACGGACGGACAGACAGACAGACAGACAGACAGAGAGTGAGGGACAGACAGACAGACAGAGAGGAGGACAGACAGACAGACAGAGAGGGACAGACAGACAGACAGAGAGGGAGGACAGACAGACAGACAGACGAGAGAGGAGGACAGACAACAGACAGACAGAGAGTGAGGACAGACAGACAGACAGACAGAGAGCGAGGACAGACAGACAGAAAGACAGACAGAGAGGGAGGGACAGACAGACAGACAGACAGAGAGTGAGGGACAGACAGACAGACAGACAGAGAGCGAGGACAGACAGACAGACAGACAGAGAGTGAGGGACAGACAGACAGACAGACAGAGAGCGAGGACAGACAGACAGACAGACAGACAGACAGACAGAGAGTGAGGGACAGACAGACAGACAGACAGAGAGGGAGGACAGACAGACAGACAGACAGAGAGTGAGGACAGACAGACAGACAGACAGAGAGGGAGGACAGACAGACAGACAGACAGAGAGTGAGGGACAGACAGACAGACAGACAGAGAGGGAGGACAGACAGACAGACAGACAGAGAGGGAGGACAGACAGACAGACAGACAGAGAGTGAGGACAGACAGACAGACAGAGAGGGAGGACAGACAGACAGACAGACAGAGAGTGAGGACAGACAGACAGACAGAGAGGGAGGACAGACAGACAGACAGAGAGTGAGGACAGACAGACAGACACACGCTGGTCGAACTGAAACAGAGCGGACACCAAACCCCGGTGGCATCGCGATTCTTGTAACCCGCCAGTCCCACTTCCACCCAAACTGGTACTCATCCACCATCCTTTCGACCCCCCCAACTCAGCCCGCCCCCCTCACCTGTGGTGTCTGTGCAGGTGGGGGCCGATCAGTATCAGGTGGAGGTCCTCGCAAATCTTGTTGGAGCTGGTGGTGGGGGAGTCCACCTCCATGGCCAGGGCCAGCATCTTCTGCAGGACCAGCACTATCCTGCAGCCGGGGGGGGTTAGAAAGCACAAAGGGAGGAGGCTCAAACCTCAAAAAAATACAAAAAAAACCCCCCAAAAAAAACAAACAATAACAAAACAACGAAAAACAACGTTGTGCTTCTAACGTTCCCATTCAGGTACTTACCTGATGCACTTTTCCAGAGTGACTGCATAGGTTAGGAATAATAATAATAATAATAACAATAATAATAATAGTAATAATAATAATAGTAGTAGTAAACCCACACTCCAGTACCTCCCGAGCGGTGTGTTCAGGTGAAGAGTATAAATAAAGAATGAGGCAGCACAGTGGCGTTTTGTCTCACCTGAGATTCTCGTCTCTCTCCTTCTGCGTCTCCATCTCAGTTTCACAGTCACGCCCCCCGGGGTCACAGGTCGAATTCATCACCGCGGCAACCAGCCAACCGATCACATCTCTGCAACACAGCGATCTTCCTTACTGACCGGGCAACTGAGGTTGGGCGAGCACACTTAACAGAAGGTGAATTATACCTGCAGCAAGGACAAAAAGTGACTATCAAAAAGACAAAGAAAGAAAAGGTCAGTACGAACTTAAAAGTATTAACAATATGAAGAATAGAGAATGAAAGTTGTCAGAATGTTTGTTTCCGTTGCCCGACTTACAGTCTGTCCACCTTCAGAATAACTAGCCAGATATTCCAGAGATTTCCATCTCACGCAGTACCACTCTCTGTGCTCAAGTCACAATCATTTCAACCGAACTGAGACAAAAATGCAATCAGTACAAAGAGAGCACTCTTCGAATTTGCATTTTTATTGTGTGATTAGTCCCACAAGCCTAAGCCAGAAACTGAGGCAGATCACTTCATACAGATTTGTTTCCATACCCTATATTTCCAAATGAAAATGCGGATTGCTGTTTCTCACCGGCCGCAGTCATTCGGTGATTAGAGAGACTGAGATACAGTAATAAACTCCCTTTGTATGTATAAACTGCAGAGTATATTATAATTAAAGTTCTGCATGCCATGTTACACTGAATAATGGGGTTTTTATTAAGGAAAAGCAATATAACGGAAGCCCCTGGAAAATTCACTTTATCCATCTGTGGAGCTGGGCTGGGGCAAGCTAATTTAATTATGAGCAATGTAACTCATGGACACATGCACACGCACACACATTACATTACACACACACACACACACAGACACACATCACATTACACACACATACACACATTACATTACACAAACACGCACAGACACACGCACGTACGCACACACAGACACGCACGCACGCAGGTTTAGGCCCGAAATGAACCGTAATTCAACTCATGGACAAATATGAAATATTTTGTTCTATGGGGACGTTTCCAGCGACTCGATGGAATTTCAGTTCTTCTTTTGGATGGACTGAACTGAAACAGAACTGGCCCTGCTCAGCCAAGATTAGGGTGCGGCGGCGCTGTGCGTTCACTACAGCACACGCAAGGGCTGAGGTGAAGAAGCGCACGCCACGGAGCCGCACTGACACGCAAAATACTCATTCAGCTGACACGACGGGCGCGGACTTGAGCCTGGGACGAGCGTGAAATAATTTAACACGCAATCTGCCGACTGTGACTGGGACAATGCTTTCAACAAACATTCAGCTGAATTCAATTTATTTTTGTACAGCACTTTTTTTTACGGAGAACTGTCACAAAGACACTTTACAGAGTAGCCATAACGTAAACCCGCTATGAGGCCACGCCCCTTTCCTGACCCCGCGGTAAGGCCCCGCCCCTTTCCTGACCCCACGGTAAGGCCCCGCCCCTTTCCTGACCCCGCGGTAAGGCCCCGCCCCTTACCTGACGTGCGCCATGGCCTGGTAGCAGGACAGCGTCGCCTTGGCGATGGAGCCCTGCCGCCTCCGGTGGTCCAGGTGGAAGTCGTCGTGCAGCGTCTGCAGGACGTACTGCAGGAGGAGGCGGAGGACTGGCCGCCGCTCTGCTCCCTGGGGGGGGGTTGCAGGGGGCAGGGGAGTGACGTTATTTAAGGGCGCATGCTCACCATTTTCCTCCATGCGGCTCTAGCAGCTCTTACCAAATTTCACTGCCTGTACTGTCTGGTCAGGAGGTTTAAATATTTAAATTTCAGCTATTTAAAATGAATCAATAATGATAAAAGTAACTCATATGCTCGTTGTTGGTAACCGTTGTATAACTGACTTGAAGAAATGTCCCATCAAAATAATCAGAAAAATGCATTTTGAGGACTATTATATAAGGTCATGTCGATGAAGACGTGTAAAAAAACACAGCCTTAATCAATGGCCTGCTAATTACAGGATAATTATCAGAGACACAATGCGATGATTCATGCCAATTTATCATAAAAGCCACACTCAGTGCAGAGTCAGCGTTATAAAGTTCATTCTGCTGAGACCTAATACAATCCAGATGATTTGAGAGCGCGCATTCGCTAGTTTACCAAGGCAGAGAAGCAAACGGACGAGCAGGGAAGCCCTGGATGAAATTGAGTCGTACATCTTTGCGTGTTTGTTTCTATGAAATGTCATTGTTTTTAATATGCACTGCGCTATTGTGCTGTTCTCAGCATGAACGCATGCATGTCTTTTATTAACTTTTACGAATTTAACTGTTGTATACATATGTGCAATAACATAATGGAATTTGATTACAAATGCTATTTTGTCATTTGAAATTTAAATACAATGTTATTGTCTTCCAGAGCGAGAGAAAGACATCCTTTAATAAACCATTTCAACTAAAAGAACTCACAAACAAATCTGCACAGAAACATATACACGTGTGTGTGTGTGTGAGAGAGGATAGTTTGTGTGTGTGTGTGAGAGACAGTTTGTCTGTGTGTGTGTGTGAGAGAGAGGTAGTATGTGTGTGTGTGTGTGTGTGTGTATGTGCGTGAGAGAGACAGTGAGATAGTTTGTCTGTGTGTGTGTGTGTGTGTGAATGTGAGAGAGATAGTTTGTGTGTGTGTGTGTGTGTGTGTGTGAGTAGTGAGTGTGTGTGGTGTGTGAGAGAGTAGTGGTGTGGGGTGTGTGTGTGAATGTGAGAGAGGTAGTATGTGTGTGTGTGTGAATGTGAGAGAGATAGTTTGTCTGTGTGTGTGTGTGTGTGAATGTGAGAGAGATAGTTTTGTGTGTGTGTATGTGCGTGAGAGAGACAGTGAGATAGTTTGTCTGTGTGTGTGTGTGTGTGTGTGTGTGTGTGTGTGTGTGTGTGTGTGCGTGTGCGTGTGTGTGTGTGTGTGTGCATGTGCGTGTGTGTGTGTAAACTTAATTATCCAGCCTCTCTTACTTCTTGGACAGACAGACAGACAGACAGACAGACACTCTCCTCAGGTGGGGACCTGGGGACCCTGTATGGGTCTCAGCGATTTTAAGGCTCTCTGTCTTACCCGCTCCTGCATGGCCGAGGTCATGAGCTCCCAGTCCCACTGCACCGTAGACACCGTGGCAGGGAGGCTTCTGCAGTCAGAGACGAGCACCAATCAGCAAACACCACGGAGAAAACGGCCTCTGACATCACTCAGCGCTGACATCACTGCCTGCAGGTCAGGCCAACTGCCTATGGTTTTTTTTGTTTTTAAAATAATTATATATATATATCCCACTGCACTATATATACAATTTAGCTTTCTGAGGTTCAGTGGGGGAAAAAACTGTTTGGCCACCAAACAGTGCCCTCTACTGGATGAACTGGGAATGGGCCATGCAATTACATGTGTTGGTTATCCACTGAATACAAAACATTTGCATAGACGCCAAAAGAAAATGGCAATAAAATAGCATCAGACTAAATGTGCAACACTTGCATGGCAATGTTGAGAAAATGAAAAGGAAAAGAATGGGAATATGCACTTGAGCTTGAAAAGCATTAACAAAAAGAAAGTTGGGAGAACCAGAGCGTTTACTCTGCGAAACAGAGCCACACTGAACTGGACCAGTGAGGCATCTTAGAGGCGACGCTAGAAAGCTGCATTTACACCCTAATTTACCTTAATTCACAGGGCGAGAAACAGACTTTACACGAGCACCTCAGCCCCCTGGAGCTTTTTCGGATCTTACTCCAGAAAATTGGCCATAATGATGTTGCCAGCAAGCCATTCCATTCCATTATAATTCGCTTTTTAGTTAAAAAGGGCGTCTTCTGCTTCAGACAGTTCTCGCTCGCTAGCTCATTTCCGGAGCGCCTCGTCGCCCTCTGAGCTTAAATGGGGGCAGTGCCAAACCAAACGAACAAAAAAAAAAAAAAGCATTTAAAATTTTTTCTTAAATATTACTTTTCCAAAATGGAATTTTCAGCCAGTTGTCTGCGGATACCAGATTTAAAGAGGTCTTCATGGCCTTTTGTTTCAGTGCACACCAGCAGGGTCAAAGCCAGGAATACTAATGGCTTTTAAGGCATTTAAAATTTTTTTTTTTTTTCTTAAATAATGCGAGTGCTCACTTCTGTATCCTCATGAGGAGGCTGTAGGCCTGGAGGACCTGGGCCGGGGGGGTCTCCGAGCCCAGCAGGATGGCCCTGATTAAGTGGGACACCACGTCGGGCGGGGGGTAGCGGCGGGGGCGCAGGAAGTCCGAGAGCAGCTGCAGCGTGCTGTCATGGCAACGCTCTTCCATGGAGCTGTGGACCAGGCTCAGGCCCTGTCGGCAGAGAGGCTCCCCGGGGCCTGAGTCTTCCTCTTCATCATCATCATCACCATCGTCCAGGGATCCTGGGCTGTCGTCTCCGCCCTGCTGAGGGACAAAGAGGTTAGCGGTAGCAGGGTGACGGATAAACCGGGCCAGGATGTGATCTATGCAAATCTAAACATGATTGGGGGTGTGAAAACTGTGCGTTGCACACGTGAGTATGTGTGGTTTGAGAGTGTGTGGAAAAAGGAGTGTCTAATGCTTATGTGTAATATATTAGTGAGTATATTAGTATGTGTACAAGGTTTGGGAATGTATATGAGTGTGTGTGAGTGTGTGTGTGTGAGTGTGTGTATTGCGCAGTTCTCCTTACCGACTCTTGTAGAGGCCTCCCCATTAAACGCTTCAGCCTGTTTAACTGGGTTCGCGACACATACTGTCTGTCTTTCCGACTGGCCTCCCTGGAGCCAGACCCCGCCTCCGTTTCTGATAGCCCCTCCCCCTCGCTGTCCCCAGGCCCCGAGCTGTGCGCAGGGCTCTCGGCTCCAGGGCTGGACCAACGGGGATCGCTGCCCATCTCCCCGCTGCTGAGGAGGCTGGCAGGGCTGCGACTGGTCAGCTCAGCATCGTCCCCCAGCCAATCAGGCGAGTCGCTGGCGAGTATCTCTGTAGAGGTGGGGGACACGGACCTCACGCCGGGCCGGAGAGCGGGGGAGAGCCGCGGGGGGGACTGATCAAAGCCCGGAGAGAAAGGGGGTGGTCCGGGTGAGGGTGTGGGTGGGGGCCTGGGTGAGGGCGGGTCCTGGAGCTCCCTGTCACTCAAGAAGTCCACGTCCGGCGGCCGGTGGGGAGGCGAGGCTCCGTAGGCCAGGTCCTCCAGGAGCAGGTCCCTGATTGGGCCCTGAGGCGGGGTGGTCGGGGTCGGGGGCGGGCTGTCCAGGTCCTCGCCGTCCTGCGAGCAGTGTATGCTGGAGCCGTCGGAGAACAGCCGGGAGTCGATCTCACTGGGGCAGTAGTACGGGCTGAAGGGGCTCAGGGGAGAGGTGGCCTCGGGGTAGTCTGGGAAGTCGTTCCCCAGGTCTCCCGGCTCCTTGTCCTCCTCTCCCTCCGACTCGCCTACACTTCCTCCTGTGGGCAGAGGGCTCGCCTGCGCCCCCGCGTCCCGGACTGCGTTATCGGTTTCGCATTCCAGCCGCGATTCTGCCGCAGTCAGAGCTGGTATTCCGTCCGAAACGCCGGGGGCGACAGTCACGGGTCGCGGAGATCCCGGAGTCTCCTGCTCGGTTTCGGTAGTCCGGGGAATCCGCGCAGGTTCCGGAATGCCAGAGAGTGGAGATCCGGGAATTCCCTCTTCCTCTGACGAACTCTCGGAGGGAGAGCGGCGGTCAGACTCCCAGGGGAAACTCCACGACTTGCCGTCCCGATGCTCTTCCCTCGGTTCCGGTGAAGGGTGGCGATGAGAACATTCCCAATTTTCCAAAATGAGGTTGTCCAGAAAGTCAGGAGTCCTTTCCCGCTTTCCTGGGGACTTGGTCGGAGAGTGACACAGTGTCTTTCGCTCGACCTCCGGCGTTGCAAGTTCCACTGCCGAGGTCAGTGGTTCCACCTCGCCTTCTGATAGGCTGTTATCACTCACGGCCACTGCAACCAATAGGGAGTCATTTCCTCTCCTTCGGTTCCGCCTCTTTTGTGGCTCCCAGCAAGAATCGGTAAGGTCAATGCAAGGCTGGGACAAAGAAAATATTTCACTTACAGTTTGCGTCATGGTAACGCCTTCAATATACAGGCTACAACTACATAATATTAGCAATATTGGCTAACTTGAACACAATATTTCAGTGGTAACCAGCCCTGTTGGAGACCTATTGTCCTGTAGGTCTTCATTTCAACTCTAACAAAGCACACCTCATTCAGCAGCTAAAGCAGGGCTGCCCAAGCCTGTTCCTGTGGATTGGCCGTCCTGAAGGTTTTCATTCCAACCCTAACAAAGCACACAACAGCCAGAGATCTAGTTAAGCTGCAAATTTGTAGAATCGGGTGTGCCAAATTAAAGTTGAAATTAAAACCTACAGGACGGTAGATGTCCAGGAACAGGGTTGATTACCAGTTTATTATTTCAAGTAACTATAATGGCATTCAATCCATTTTTACAATAGCCAAAAACTGACGTTATTTCACAAACAACTATGTAGCAAGCCTGTGGTGTGGGGATGGCTGGTTTAAGCAGCCACACCTGCCCTGGGTCAAGCTAATTAGACCTGGCCAATTGGATAATTGGTGAAGAATTAGATAATTGGCCAGGCTATTGACCCAGGAACAGGAGTGGCTGCACCTGTGCGTAGTGAGTAATCACTGCGCACAGGTTAAATCTGCCATCCCACCACACCAGGCAGCTTCCGTCATGACAGGGTTAACATCTGCTCATTTGGCTTTACCATCTTGCCAAACCCTCGTGGAATAAATGTGGACTGTTTTGAACATCTTCTCCCTGTGTCTCTGTGCTGGAGGGCCCCAAGAAAAGCCACTTCGGTGGCCTGTGGCAGGCGTGTTTGCCACAAAGCCATATTAAACTTATTTGTTTACATGTAGGCCCATCACATGTAACCTGACAGCATATTAACCTCCAGGTTCTTCATAATTAGAAATAAGCCAATCCTTACAGGTGTAACATACACAAGAAAAACACCTGTTTATTTGAGTATTTTCACATTTATGAGTGTGCATTTGTTTGATTACATTTTTACTAGATGATTACATTTTTACTAGATGTTTAATGACGTTAATTTACGATGTCCATCTTGGATTTTATCTGTCATTTAGGAATCCGGATATAAAGCTACCTGACCTAACCATAGATGCTGGTAGGTTAACATTACCTGTCTAGCTAATGTTAGCTCACTTGGTAGCTACTAACTTGTTCACATATCGTAAAGTTATATCAAACCGGCTTTATCAATAAACTACTGTGCCGCAGGCCTATGTTGAACCATGTACTATCTGTTTATGTTTATAGCTTGTGAATACTGGCTAACGTTACTTAAATACACTCGCGTGATAAAATAACGATAAACGTGTACTTAGCTAGATTAACTATTTACACATCCTGATGACATTTTGTGTATTTACCCTACATCTCTAACACGCGACACAAGGTCCAGGTCGAGTTATTTCCAGAGCATAAACAAAATCTCACCTCAGGTTCTCTGTGGTGGAAAATAAACCGACCGGATATAAACTCGACAGGTGAGTGATATTGGCGGCGCTCCCGCGCCCTCGGCACCTCCTACTGCTCTAAAATGGCTTGCAATTATCTCGCGCGCGCACACACACGAACACATCGCCATGACAGAAAAATCAGTTTTAAGTTATTTAACAACTTCGGAAAAGATCCATTGCTCTTTGAATGTGTTCTTATCAGTTGGTCTGTTTGTCATACACAAAGTGCAAGCCGATACAGAACTGAAATCTGCGTGGCACCGAGCTGGTACTGTAAACTACTTCAAACTCAGACAAAGCAACGAAAAGACTACTGATAAAACTAGCTAGCCCAGTTCAAGGTGTGTATAGCTTCAGTCAACGGTGTTGGGACCCGATGTGAGATCATGTCATGGGGCACCAAAATCACTGGCGGCGCCCCTGGAGATGCTTGATTAATATGACTTCAATAACATTTGCTAGCGATTTTTAAGAACTTACATTATTTTAACCCAGGTTAAGATAGTGCCTACACTGTTTAAGGAACGATGGCATACAATCTGAGCCAAAGTTGCTTCTTTTTATGCTACTTTCTCTATTACTTGAACTCCCGGCTTTGTGTTCGTCGATGTTGACAGGTGTCGTATATAAATAACATATACTGTAGCTAACACGGCCAGTAATGTAGGTTGTCTGGTCTTATTTTTTGTGCTACAGCTTGGCCTACAGCTTAGATGTATCCTAGCCTTCGCACAAATCAATGCTGTCTAGCTGATAAGAACTAAAGCGACAACAAACAAGTGAGCTTCAGACTAGGCTACCAAAAATGCATAAAAAAGTAAATAAGCAAACATCCTTCGGCTAACTTTCACTTTGTTTATTTTCAAAGCACTTGTTCTGTTGAAGACGAGCGCAGACCTGCAGTCAACATCCGCTTTTATTTATTTATTTATTTTTTAAGAAAGCGTGGGGTAGCCTAGCTAAAACTTGAAGCTAAGCAACGATGTGGTAGGAGGCCGGTTGCTTTAACTGTCACAACAGCAGAGCTTATCTCTCCCCGCGCGATTCGCGATTGGTCATTAAACAGTTAGGCTAGTTGGGATTAGTTGTGATTATGAAACGATTAGTTGTGAAACGGCGCACAACTTTACATACGGAAAATAATGAAACGTCAAACGAAAGATTAAATGCGTAGTAAGTTTCTTACTTACCGATGGAAGGCTTGCCCATTCCCTGACAAATTCCTTTGGTTCGAGTTTGGTGTCATTGTAAACGCTGACAATCTCAATGTCGGAATCATCCTCACTCCCAGAGCTTATAGAAATAACATCCATTTTAATATGCGATGTCATGAAATTCCACAGACACTACGAGCAACAGCGTGGCTGTATAACCATTTTAGCTAGGCATTTATTGCTTACGTAAAATTAAATATGACATAGCTCCCCATTGCACTGTTGTTGAAAATTCCTATTTCTCAAGATATTTTTTAAAATTCTTAGATTGTTGGATCATGCCAAAAACCCTGCCCTGAACTTGTAAACAGTCCATACTCGTGGTGCAACGGTGCATCATGTCGGTCGTCTTGCAGTCACGTGATGTGTTCCCGTACCCGCTTTCACGTGGTGGGGCGTTACTCTTCCGCGCCCATGCGTTCAGCGTATTCGATTCTGTTTGGACCCCGAAGGTGTGGTGGGGAGCGGTGGCTAATCGTAGTCGATTGCGTTGAGTGTCTGCAATACAACCACAAAAAGATGTTCATCGAGGAAGTACACTCGTCGTGGAGACACTGGGGACTATTCCTAGAGGTCGCAGAAAACGTTTGACAGTCTAATGTGGAAGCATCCTGAGCAACTGTGTCCAAAAGCATAAAAATAGGCTAGCCAAAAATTATAATAGGGAAATCAAATGTAAGTTAAGGACAAACACAACAGAAATTCATTTTCCACCTCTTCTATGAGGGTGTACTGCAGGCGTCCAGCCGACGGAAACTTTACATGAACAAACTCTGCAAAGATGCGTATAATGATGTTCAGTCGCTTACTTTTCAAGAAACTGAATTAATTGATTTACTATGCTTGAAAATGTTCCGAAGCAACGAGCTTCACGTTGGTGGCTAGTTCACATTTCCTTTGCCAAATAAAAGTAATCTCACAGGATAGGCTATACGAACGTGCACTCTGCTGCTGCGTGCCTGTACATGAGAGGAAAGAACAGTCAGACTACGACTTCTAGAAGCGAATAACTAGCCGATCTGCAGTTTAATACTGACACGGGTGGCATGTTTCGGAATGCACAACAAGAAACAAAAGCTACTTCTGTGCATGCAAGTGTATAACAACTGTTTATGTCATCGACTGGACTCTTCTGTTCACTTTTATTATTTCCATCGACCTCCATTTTCGTGCATGAAATAAAGCGGGACCAGAATTCCCAATCCATCAGAATTCCATATATTTTCTAACATTCTCTCAGAAAGAACGACGTGCCGACAGAACCCACTTCCTCACGAAAACTAGCCAGTAGAGGGCAGTACGGCATAACAGAAAACTACATATGGGAAATTTTTGCGTAAGCGATGTAAAAAAAAACTAGAGTACATCTAGTTTTTTTGACAGTTAGTTTCTGATAGGCATACATTATCTTATTTCCCTGTCAACGTTGAAAGAAAGATCTCCCGGTCGCTTAAGGGACAGTAGTCATAGCTGATTAATATTTATTTTTGAATTACGCAGTAGGGCATATTGCACATATTACAGGCTTGTTCCTGCGCGTTTTATGATTTGTGAGTTCACCAGACATTATCATTAAGTACATCTTCATTTGCTGATATGACGATTTTTATCCCCCCCCTTTTTTTTTGTTTTGTTTAACGTGTACACAGGGGTGTAGCACAAAATTCTGGGCCCTATACATAAGCAGTCTCTGTGGGCCTCCTTCCTCTCTTGATCCATGTCTCTCACGCATCATTCCAGGCTTTTCGAGGGCCCTCCCCCCCATTTGGGCCCTGGGTCAGTCCCACTTTTCCCCCCACTACGACGCCCCTGCGTGTACATGAATGATTTATCCAAGCAGCTGAACGGGTTTAAATCTGGCTGTATTATAAGTAATGTAGTTATCAACCACCTTATGAATGCAGATGATTTGGTTGTTTTTTGCCCTTATAGTGCTGGTCCTCAACAGTTACTGAAGATATGTTGTCAGTATGGTGAACATTTTGACATCAAACGTAATGCTAAAAGCAAGGGGCATTATGATGATTGTTAGATGTAAAGAGGACAGGAGATTAGCATTTCCAGAATTTTCTTTTGAGTGACAATGCACTTAAGGTACGTATGACATGTGATTAAATACCTTGGACAGACGATTTAACAGATGAAAGAGATTTCCATAGACAGCGCCTCAAGATATATTTACAGGCTGACATGTTGATACATAAATTTCATATGTGCACAGTTTATCTCAAAACCTCATTGTTTCTAGCTTTTCTGTACACCCCTGTATCCTGTTCACCTGTGGTGTACCTAATAAAACCTTTTTCTTTTAGCCCAATACCCTCAACACCTGATTCAACTGGTTAACTAACATGGTCTTCTGTCAAGACACTGATGTGTAAAATCAGGTGCCTTAAGCGTTGGGCTAAAACAAAAACCTGCACCCACACCGGCCCTTTTTCGGATAGGACTGGACTCCTGTGTGCTATCCTCAAACCCACATCTGCTTAGCGCGAGCAGTCAACCATCAAAATGGTCCAGAGTGGTATGGCTGCCCTGGCGAAGCCTTTGAAGGGAAAAAAATTAAAAACAGAAGCCCAAAATTAGATCAAGTCAGATTGGAAGCGACAAATAAATAGATTTAAGATAAATAAATAATGAATTGCAAACCTCAAAACGATGTAAGCAACGAGTGATCTCATTCATCAGCTAGGCAGTCATCACTGGCTTCTGAAAAGGTTGCTGGTGTGTTGGAAAGGCCAGGAGCCTGTGGGGACATGGAGGTAATGATCTTAAGGGGTGGAGGGTGGGGGGGGGGGCACCCATGTGGAGAAAGAGTCCCCGTGTCACCAGGCCGCACCTCCCCCCCCACACACCACACAGGACATGATTAGAGGCCTTAATTATGAGTGACATTCAAAGACTGAGCTCATATTGACATGCGTGCAGACTCACTGGGTGTGTGTGTGTTGTGGGTGGTGGAGGAAGTGGGGCATGGGGCGGGGGGGGGGGGGGGGGCGGCTGGGTGTTGCAGGAAACGGCTGTCATCACCATGGTGCAGATGGTCCTGTCAGGTGATGACCTCACAAGACAAGGCAACAGTTGTCAAACCCAGAGGAGAGATGCACGGTCGCCACAGTGACACACTGACAGTGCAGCACGAAGGGGCTGCTCCTCCCTGATACAGCGCCATGACAACACTCCTACTGTATACACCCGATAAAAATATAAAAAAATAAAAAAAACAGCTAATTTTATATTTCTGGCTGTGGAAAGGGAAATAGTCACCAAGTGATGATAATGAGCTAAGATGACAAGCCAAATTTACACGCTGAATGTGACACTCACCATTTTGACATGAAATGTATGGGCCACCCTGTGCTGTGCTCCAATGTCTCATGCACCAGTAACAAGAGACAGAAGCTGACCTTTTCACTGTAAGAAACGAGCCTTGTGATGCATTGTTTATAAACGGCTCACTGTCAATCAAATAAAATCCTTGTGCTTTGTGGTGAGGTAAAAACAAGACAAAAATAATAACAAACAGTCAATGATCAGAGGAAACTACAGAATAAAACCGAATGAAAAAAATCAGGCAAAATTCAGAGTCAAAAAAGTGTTTGTGGCACTGTGATAGGTCTCTAACCCACCCCCCCCAAAAATAGAAAAATATATTTTAAAAATAACGGTTAAAACTAAATTCACATGTCCCTGGCCTTCTCCCTTCCCAGCATCACACAAACACGCAACTTCATTTTCTGACTGTGATTTATTTGTAAAGATCTGTAACAGTATTTATAACCAAGCTTACTGCGGTGCTTTTTTTTCTGCTTTCTGCAAATATCAGGCTGTAAAAATAGCTAAGTAAATTCCATGATATGCAAGTTAACCTGCAGAAGGAGCTTGGCCAAGTAAAAGTTCAGACAAAGGTTTTCAAAACAAACTTTAAGTGTGCCAACATTCTTATGAATCTGTGCCTGCAAGCAAAAAGTTGCAGGTTTGATTTTCAGAAGCACCATCTCTGATCAAGATAATTAACCAGTAATGATATTATTCAGCGGTAATTCCTAGATAAAATGCAAATTAGGCTGTGTAAGCCTGTTTGTTCAGCCTCTTAATAATGCAGGGAAGCTGTGCCTCACAGTTATGGGACCAAATTGGTTGTTTACTTCCTGAAAAGTGTGCTCCCAAATATGTACTCAGTGAAACACCAGACATAAGCGTATCGTCCTGGGATTTTAAGTACACTAAATTTAGGGAAAAATTCCACCTGCTCAACAACCTTCTCGTCCAGTGTTCTCATCCACTTGCAATGTATACTCATTAGCAGGCAAGTGTGCTGATTTGGACATTACATTACAGGTGTTCATCCAGAGCGCCATACACAACATTTTACACAGCATTTACATCGCGTCCATTTATACTGCTGGATATATATACTGAAGCAATGCAGGTTAAGTACCTTTAGCTCAAGGGTACAGCGGCAGTGTCCTACCCGGGAATCGAACCTGTGACCCTTTCGGTTACGAGACCAGGTTCTTTACCCATTATACTACGCTGCCGCCCACATTGGCCATGGCTTTTGCAGATTGCTCCTGCTTTTCTGAAGAAATCAGCGGCGGAGTGTTCTTGCCCTGTATGCAGTTCCACAGCTCCAGCTCCCGGGCCGAGACCACGGAGGCAGGAGGTCGCGCCCGTCAGATAGAAAACGGCGAACCGATGACTCACGGCACGGAGAGCGCTTTAATCCCTCCCCAAAATCCTCCTCTTCAGAGCGCGTAACTCCTTCCCCCCACCGCAGGAACGCGCGCTTCTGAAGACGCGCCGTGCTTTCCAGAGACGTCTGAAGGTGCAGCTGTCAGGTCCGCGCCGACGCACCCGCCATCCTGAGCCGCGATTGACCCCGCTAGCTGGCGGCGGCTCCTGGCCACGTCTGCGAACCAGCTCTCAAATCAAAAGCAAAGAACGGTAAACCAAGCTCTGAAGATCGCCCCCCCCCCCTTTTTAAAGATTGACTTTTAAGACAATCTGTGAACCCTGATGGTGTACCGCTTTTATAGAAAATATTCAAATAGGGTGATGTTGAACTTTTTGTAATTATAGGGTCACTTCCAGGAAAAGTAATCAAATTTCATGCTGAAAAAATTTTAATTTAGGGTTTTCTTTTTCACAGCTGTTAAACCAAGCTCTGAAGATCCCCCCCACCCCCACCCCCACCCCCAGAAATCATCTTCTTTTTTTTTTTTTTTATCCAAAAGCTGGGAGATGTCCGAGATTGTGATTGCGGTGGCACGCTGTTGATTTGGATTCAAGCTGGTAGGCTGGTGATCGACAGCCATGGATGGCAGAGGGGCTCATTCTCGTTCTGGCCACCTGTTTCCCATGGCATCCACCCGATTAACCCCTCATGTTGTTCTCACATTACGCATGCTCCACATGCCCACGGGGTCCAAAATGACCCGGCCTCGCCGGACCCCCCCCCCCCCGGGTTTAAAGCCTCTTAATTGAATCGCAATATTTTAAAATGTAGAAACAAACCTGTCACTCATTAGTATATCAGTGTCTTCCCGCTTCCCAGTCCAGAGAGACTGTATTCCTTCAGTCTGCACCACTCGTTTTTACTACAAAGCACACATAATTAATTTGATTTTTTTTTTTTTTTTTTGCTGTAATAGACGTGTGGGCGCTCAACTTTAATTATGACTTCTGATTTCATTAACTGCACGATTTAAAAAAAAAAAAGACTTTTAAGACAATCTTTGTGCCCTGATGCTGTACTTCTTTCATAGAAAATATTTAAATAGAGCGATGTTGAACTTTTTCTAATTATAGGGTCACTCCAGGAAAAGTAATCAAATTTCACGCTAAAAAAAATTTGAATTTGGGGGGTTTACACAGCTGTTAAACTCTGAAAAGGGGGATTGTTGACCCAAGGACAACTAAAAAGGTTAACAAGCATGCCAGAATATTCAGAATCCCCCTTTTCAGTGGATTTTGTTTCTCCTTGACTGTGTCTAATGTGTCTTGTCCGCACTTTTTCTGTTCTGTTGATATCAATTTCAGGCCAAATTAGAAATATGAAATTCCATAAATTAAGTATCAATACTTCATCTGATTATTGTGTTGCATTGTACACTCGTGGGTATGTGTAGTTTCTCATTGCTTTTTCTGAAAGTCTGTCGGTTGGATGGACACAGAGGTGTTGTGATGGTACAGCAGTACAGGAACAGGAAACGTATGCGAGGAGTGAGCCTGCTGAGCTTCCTAATGGCAGAAAACGGGAACAGGACCATTATCACCTTATTGGTTTTTAGGTGGGTCTCCCTCCTTCCGCAGTTTGCAGCTCCCCGGGTTGCCAGACGCTGAGCTGATGATCCCCGCGCACCCTCCCGCCCACTCCCCTCCCTCGCCGGAGACAGGAGTAAAGAGAGTCTGAGGTCTGTCTGACCTGAAAGATCCTCCTCAGCCATCACAGTGTCCCTCCCCAGCCAGCTCTTCAGCCACATTGGCGGAATTATCGCTTCGTTTTTCAACCGCGAGAATGAAACTCTGATTTTTTTTTCTCCGAGCGCACAGTAACACAATGTTTTTTTTAAAAAAGAAAAAATAATAAATGAACATCACTGATATGGATCAAAGGGCCATGTTTGCGTTCCCATAGTAACGAGCGTGACGTACAGCATTTACAACAACAAAAAAAAACAGAACAGTTTGCTCTTCTCCTTCACGGATGGGTGGGGCCAGTGGCACGTGGGTGTCGACCATTTCTCTGGCCACGCCCTCAACAGACATCAGAAGTGTCTAATTAAGAAGAATTAACAGCTCACTACTACTCAGGAGATTTATGTGTGGTTTGAATAAAAACACAGGGGGCCTCCAGGATCAGGTTTGAGACCTCTCTGAGCTCAAAAGGGTTAAAGCCCAGCGTCAGACACGTTTGCACGTATACAGCTGACAGAGAAAGACTCTGACTCTGCCAGGCATGGTATTCTAAGTCCAAATACGGCATCAAAGTAGAAAACAGGGAGGATGGAAACGGTAGACCGAACGCCTCTCTGGGCGTCAGTGTGTCATTATAACTTTTCCTCCACCTGCTCTTTCATCGCACACACACACACACCCACCCAAACCTGGCAATAAAAGCCTCTTTACGGGTTGAGCTGGGTTCACCGAAGTCAAATTGTACAACAGAACTCCGCTCTCTTTCTTTCTCTGTAAACCTCAGATGCACTCCCAGCTCTGCAGAGCACTGAGGGCAATGGCAATCACCCAGCAGTTGGACAGACAAGAGAGTCGCGACTAATTGAATACACACACGCTGCGATGCAGTTTTCTCTTGTTTTATCCCCGAAATGTTTTAAGTGGGCCCATTAGTCATTGAGTAATTGCGCTGATTATCATCAATATCTCCGATGAAAAGTAAGGATGTTGAAGGAGGGCCAGAACTAGTTCTTTTTTAAGGCAGTTATGAAAAACATGTACACTTGCCAGTTTCTTGGAAATGTTATGCACAAAAAAGGCAAACCAGCCTGGACCTGTGAGGTACTAAACTGAAAAAAATCAGACGTGTTTATTTATAAACTTCACTGGCAAGAACCTCAGACAGTATCCACCCAGATGACAGACAGGTCTTTGCTGTGTTGTTTGTGGAGCTTCCTTCCAATTATGCCTAATTGAAACATAATTAAGTTAAAAGATATTATTGGGGTTGGTTTTTTAAGAATTCTGGTATTACTTTAGTGTGACTGAAACTTTCTCTGGGAGAGATTTGATCTCTAATAAAACTTTGGGAGTATTTTTGTCAGACCGTGCAACTTTCCACTGAAGTGCTCCCTGTAGGGCAACGGAATCACAAAAGTGATTGACGGACCAGATAGGTCACACCCACAGCACCCTCCACGTGTAGTTAACGCTTAAAAATGACTCAGGACTGATGTGCCTGTTATCTTTGCCGCACAATATAAAGGATTCGTTCACAAATCGACACATCCCTCTCTTCGGAATGGCGCGGTGTGAGGACATCAGAGGAGTAGCACCACCCTGACTGTGTCCCTGTTTGATGACATCACAATGGAAGTTAAATTCCTAAACATTTCAGGATTATGATGTAACAGTGGCAGTAACGTTCTGCCTCTCTCCATAACTGCATGAGGCTCACAGTTCCGTTCTCCTTCCATAGGCCAGTAATGGGTACTTGAAGGATGTCGTCGCAAATCGGGAGATGCCATTGGATGATGCCTCGCCTGATTTGCGAAGGCTGTTTTGTATATCCAGGGCAACGGTGCGAGGGCGATGAATCTGTGTGTCGTGTGGCACCTGTAGGGTTTAATCTGGGACAGAAATAGAGAGACGGGTGAATCGCAGGATGGATAACCTTACCTGAATGTTTGTCACTACGGTTAATGCATTTATTCGACTGTAATCACATTGTGCAGCTGCTTGGAAAGTTCGGCGAGACTGTAATTTCCAGATCTGTTCTCCGACTGAAAAATAAACACAAGGGGGAGTGAGAGGGGTGACTCAGTGACATTGCCACTATGATTTCCATGTATTGTAATTGCATAAAATAAATAAAGATGTCCTCTGTCAAGGAGGGAGGGGGGCCAATTAATAAAAAAACAAACAAAACAAACAAACAAACAAACAAAAATCATCAACAGACAGATGGCCATTACCCAGAACCCTCTCTGTCCCCCTGCCCCTGTCTGTGAAATCTTCATCAACTTAATGCCAGCGATAGTTATTCCATATCATGAACCCTAAAGTGACTTAATATTGTGTGGACTGCGGCTTTGGATTACACAGCAGCGTTCAGAATCTCAAACAGACCGGAGCAATTTGACCCTATTACGTTGCACTGTTCTCAGTAATACATTTGCTCATTAACTTTGGCCAGGCAACCTTGCATGAAGACTCCCCGAGTTAACGCAGGATTAGATTAGTCCGGCTGAAGGCAAGAATATCAACAATTTATTCAGAGAGGTACCCCCTCTCTCCCAGTGTTCTCATCATTTCATTTTAATTTCCCGTCCCCTTTCATTTTCAGGCTGATTTTATTCTTTTTCTTTCAGTTTCACACACACACACACACAAACAAAAAAAAAAAAACAACTAAAAGCTAATTTCCTTGCTCTGAAAAGAAACGTGCCCCCCCGCCCCCCATAAGTCACATGGGAGGAGGAGGCGCGGAGCGAGCCGCGCTACGCGCTGGAGTATCGCCTCTTAATGAAGCCGCTGATGAACACCCGGCGGCCTGGCTCGCGTTCGCGTCCGCCGTCCGTCGCGGAGCGGAAATGGGAAAGTGCCGGAGCTCTCTCACCTCGCCCGGCACAGACACATCTGTGCCTCCGAAGCTGAAGTGCTTCGGGGGCAGCGTGAGACCCCAAACACCCCCCCCCCTCCCCCGCCCCCCCCCCACCCCAGGGGAAACCACCAGAGCAAACCTGGAAAGACACTGTGTTCCTCAGCCTGGAGTGTGCTGTCTTACCTGTTGCTAGAGAGCGGAACATTTAAATGTTCCGTTTACCCAATAGCCCCCTTTGGTGTTTTTTTTTTTTTTTTTTGCTTTCTTCTTTTATTCTTGTAAATTGTATGCTTTTGTGGTTGTATCGATGTCGCTCTTCTTTCGTTCGGCCATCTTGGCCTGGTCATCCTCCTGCGAGCGGATTGGATTCTGTGAGTGTGAACAAAAAAAAAAAAGTTACAAGTACTGCCGTTGTACCCTTGTGGAAGGTACTTAACCTCCACTGCTGCAGTATATAGTGAGCTGTATGAATGGATTAGGTAAAGCAGTTGTGTGATTAATTAGTGCACTTTGAGCAGACTGTCGGCAGAAGGGATGAAGAGGTCTCTGTGTGGAAGGATCTCCTCGTGGATCAGAGAGGAACGTGCGTTGCACGTGCGGACTCGAACCCACAGAGTGCGGCAGCAGCAGATCAATCGATGGGAAAACCGTGGAGGTTTATAAGTCTCCATTGATCAGGAGAGAACTGCTCTGGGACGAAGCTGAAAAACTATCGATCGTATTTCATGCTTTGAAAGAGCCAGTGGTTATGGAGAAGCAGTAGTTTCCAACGAACGCCCGCGGTTTCTGTCTAAGGCCGAGCCAAATATGGATTTAGTCTTAAGTGGCGCGAAAGAACAAGCTTTATTCACACCCGTGTGTTTACAGTTGCACTAATTAATGCAGAGCTGGGGGACTGGATAGGTGGGGTCAGGGTGGTGGTGCGTAACTGAGTGTGTGTGTGTGTGTGTTTGTTGGGGGAAGGTAAAGTTATAAATATAAAGGGAAGGCCAGTAGCTGATAGGTCCTTTTCCGGATCCTGAGCTTGACTGCTACAACACCTGCTGCTTTCCCACAATGCCTTGTGCCCCGCTGCCACACACTTCAGTCCTGTGGTCACAATTGGTTCAGCTGTTACCATGGTTTCAGGTGCGAAGGTTCCGGTGCACGTCGGTCTGCATTTCCCCAACACGTCTTTGGGCCCAACATCAGGATGGAAGCCTGCGGGTAGAACAACGTTGGGCATGAACGGGTGTACCCCTTCAACCTACCCCCCGTCCGCCCCCGCGTCCCCCACCCCCCGCCCCCCGCAGCGCAAGGGCATTGTTGGTAACCACAGTCAACGGGGCTTTGCCCAATCTGACCGCGCTGTCTGATTCAGGTCTCCTGCCCCCCGCCCGTGCCCGTGCCATTCACGATCAGAGCTGCAGTAGCGCCCCCCCTGCCGCCCTAACTGCCTCGCGACCGCCAGCTGTGTAATCTGAGCGGCTCCAGTCGATATCCAGCTGCATAGCCCACCCCGGCGCCGTATGAAATTACCCTACACGAGGCACAAGAGTGGATTTGATGGATTTTACTGCTGCGGTTCTCTGAAGCATTCAGGACAAGCGTCAACTGCGCACGTGCACATACTGCGCACGTGCACATACTGCACACGTGCACGCGGCAGGCGCTCACGCCGAGCAGAAATAAGACCGCTGCGGCTGACGGTTCAGAAAGAGCTCGCGTGCGGCGACAGAGCTCGCGTGCGGTCAGAGCGGCAGCAGGGCCTCTCCGCGTCCGCAGTGCCAGCATTTCGTTTTGCGAGCAGACGACAGACGGGCGCGTCCCGTCCCGTCCTGTCCCGTCCCGTCCCTTCCTGCCTGCCCTGTCTGTGAAAGCTGGTGGGAGCGGGACCAGGATGCACCCTGTTCCCGAACCTGCTACCCCTCTGCCCCCGTCCCCCCCCCCCGCCTCTGGGTACCGAAGTGCCCAGCTGGCAGCCTCTCCGGGACGCCCCCGCCCAGCTTCCTGTCCCGCCATATCTCTCCACTTGCACCCGGGCGCCGGCAGAGAACGGCACAAAAGGACACATTCCGAGTGTCCCGTCCGCACGAGCACACGGAGGCAGAGATTACTCTTCCCCTCTCCCCCCTCCCTCCCTGTGAAATAAATTAAGTCCCCCCCCCCCCTCCCTCGCCCCCCTCTAGCTGAGTGCCTGAGCCTTCAGGTGCCCCTCCTGAGAGGGTGGGGGGGGGGGAGCGTAAGAGTGAGGCACACTATCGTCTGCTTGGACAGATCCTGCTGGCTAAAGCTGAGAGCCAGGCTGCACATGTGTTTGCCGGCATTAATCCCCAAAGCGGGGGTGGGGGGGGGGGTGGGGGGGGTTTATAAGGGTGTGGGGGTGGGACCGTTATTCGCTCCTCTCACTCCGTACCCTCACCTGTCCGCCAGGTAGAGTGAGCTTATGCATGTATGGACGTGACAGCCCCTGGGAAAGGTATATATCGGGAAGGAGGAGCTGGATCGGTAATCGTGTCACTATGGAGACGGACCCCGTGCATCTGGGCTGCATTAACAAGCCGATCCTGGAGATGCCGTGAGAACCCCCAAAACACCCCCCCCCACCACCCCACCCCCTCCTCTGCCTCCCGCAGGGTGTACAGCGAGCACTGGCGCCATCTGACAGGTCTTAAAACGCAAAATCCCCTCAAACCTGGAGGCTGACAGGGAGAAGCTGACTCGGATGCTGAAGGGAATGAAGAGCCCAGCAGGTGTCTTAGCTGCTGCCCTGAAGGCACTCCGGGGGGGGGTGGGGGGATTGGGGGAGGGGGCTGTGTCACCCAACGGCAGTCTCGGTGATTCTGGGGACCCCTCCTAAATAGCGGCCAGGTACTCCCCTTGCCTTGCCACCCCGATCTCAGAAAGTCTTCAGTCGGGTATTTTATAGAGAGACAGAGCCATCGGGGGAAAACAGAGCAAACTCGACTTGCTTGGCCAGGCAAAACGCTTGCACAAGCATGCAATTTATCTCGATTGCAGACTGGCAACCTTAGTATCGATGTCAACATTCATTCGTAACATCACCGTTTTGCAAACACAAACAGTTCTATTTGGCCTACACTCTTTTTCAAACAGTATAATCCCCTTTATAACAGTATAACGGCCAAAATCAAATTTTTGTTTGCCTTGCTCAAGGGTACTGTGGTAGTTCTCCACCAGGCAACAGAACCCATAATATTGTAGTTAGGGAACTGAACCTACAGTATAACTGTGGAGCTGCGATCCCAGGTCCTGAACCCATAATGCTATGTAATCTGTGTCCAGATAACGAATCTATAGTCTGTGACCATAACCACCTTTATTGTCTCCTAAAATGATCATATCATCGTTACAATGGATAACTCTTTATATGGGGGTGCCCTCATTTCTATCTGTGAGTTATTTCTCCCATGAAAAACAGCATCTGGAGTAGGCCTACGTGTTCTTCCATGGTTTATTCTGTTAGTTATGCAAAAAAGTAACAAAAAATCAACACTTCAGAGGCAGCCAAAAAAAATGTTCAGGCTGAACGTTGGCAATATTTTGGAGCTCAGTATGTATCCAGGGACGCAGTGCTCGAATGGGCCCGGTGAAGTCTACGCACAAGAATGATAACTGTACAAGGTTTCCGTAATTAATTATACTTTCCAAAAATAATGTACTAATATCTGACTCATGCAACATCTGTTCTCTGGCTGAGCTGAAAGAATGTTTGCTTTAATTCCTGTTGCGTTCTGGCTTTTAAAAAATTAGTTTAGTTTTTTTGTTTTTTTCCAGAAAAGTTTTTTTGAAAAAAAAGAAAGAAAAAAAAAAAAAGCCAACGCAAGCCTATGTTAGTTTGCGCTGATCAGCTTTTTCATTGACTGTCTCTCCCAGCGGCACTTCAGGGCATTGGGTGCTCAGACCAGGAAGTCCGACCATGACTGCCAGGACGCCGTTTGGAAAAAACCAAGAACAAAAGAATGGCCGCTCCTCAGCCGAGCACCAGGCCAGATTTGTGCCAAGCAGGACAACCATAAAAGTCTAACTCAATTGGGCAGTCTAAATAAGGCCATTTGGTAAATGGGGCCGTCAAAAGCAGTGCCTGCTACACTCACCAGATTCTGGTCGTCAGGGGGCGTTCTGAAATGGGACAGCCGTGAAGCACCTGCGCTGAGCGAGCAGGATGAAGAGGGGGGCAGGCTTCTGAATCTCAGCAACAGTTTCCACACACACCTGGATCCCTCAGACCAGCTGGGGGGGGGGGGGCGGGCGGGGGGGGGGGCAGATCCAGGCCGGACTTCATGCCCATATACGGGTCCCCCCTTTTCCCTACAGCACAGTCTCTGGCTCAAAATTGGACAAAATGGCGGCACAAAAAAAATGCACTTTTTCACGACGATTTCAATACGCTTTTCACCTAGCCCGGGGCGGAAAGTGAACAGGTCACGTCGCAGTCACTTCGTCCGCATCCTTTCCTTACAGCCCACGCTCTCAAACGAGGCCAAGACCGGGAGCGCCTGCTCAAGCCCGCCCGTCTATCCGAGCGGCGAAACCCGAGCCAGCTCCGACTGAGAGGGACACAGTGCGGAGGAGGTCTGGCAGCCGCTGTCTTCGGGCTGGAGCCCTCCTGATGCTGCCGCGCCATCTGTCTGTTTACCGTCGATCGTCATTTTCGTTTATCGACGCGAAGCCGACGGCCAAATTTCCGCGTCACGCCCCCCCGGAGACAGCGAAGCTTCTAATTGATTCCGCGCTATTCAATCTAACCTCAGCGTGGGAGACGGCGGCTGCCGATTGGCCCTTTAATACCCAGCTGTGCTGCCAATAATCATAACGACACGCCCACGCGCACGCGAGCTCGTGAGGTCACTGCTCGAGTGACAGCTCCGCGTTGTGGGCGACCTTGAGTCCCTCATCGAGTTAAGAAAAAGCCGCTTAATTCACTTAACGTAGGCTATGCTCGTGCGGAATTTACGACTGAAAGAATTTCATTAGCCATCACCCAAAACTCTCTTTGTGAGTTCACCCGAGCACGCTCAGGCCATGACACTATGTCCATTCAAAATGTACAGCCTGAACAGTAACCACAACAACTAGGCTAATTTTTTAAAGTTCTGTAGACGTGAGGCCCTCATACACAACCGCAACAGAAAGATAAATTAAAGCTATTAAAATGACTACAGTTCATCTTTGCATTCATGATAATTGCATGGATAATGCCCTATGGTTAAGGACACGGTTAAGTGTATTATTTCTGCAGCCTGCGCTATTATTGCAATCATTGTTGGACTGTCAGATGCTTTGATTACCCGCTGAATTGTTTTCAGGCGGATGAGAAACCTTTTCTTCATTTGTCATATTAAAAACATCAAAATTTGTCTATGCTATTGCCATGCATAGCACAGACACAGGAGTAAAGAATATCAAGCAATCAAAACCACAATGTAATACGTGCGCACAAAACGCTCCACTGTAACAGATACGTCGCACTTCAGACACTTAGCAGATTGTACCCAGTGTGATACACACGTCGCGTGTTCCTTTTTCACACCGAAGCACTTCGTGTTCTGTACCTTTCTCGAAGGTAACAACGGGAGCACCCGGGAGTCAATCCCGCAGCCGCCTTCCTTTAACCGCTGTGCCACGCAGCCAACCTCCGTCTTCCTTGGGAATGAATTATTGAAAAGATGCTGGGCTGCCCGTGATGGAAAGGAAGGCGATGCTCCAGTGGTCTGCTTGCGCCCTTCGATATGTGGGGGATCGCGGCCGCGTGCAGGAGAGGATGCCTCTCGGCTGCGGGGATTGCTTTCCGTTTTTTATTCATTAGCCCCCCCCCCCCCCCCCACTATTGCACGGCGTCGGGGCGACTCCCGCATCCACCACCCCCAAATTATTTACCCCCAGGGAGACTCTAAAGTTACAGCCCTCCTTTTCCCGGGGAATTCTGAGATTGGGGGAGAGACAGGGAGAAATGATTGACAGTTGTCGGGCAGGCACTGGGCCCCCTACAGAGAACTCTACGGGGTTCTCATACCTGTCAAAACACTTCTCACTTCCACTGGCTGTCTCCTTCCGAAGGGGGGAACCTGAGACAGAAACACATCGTTGGTGATTATGGCGGCTGCAGTGCGGTTCTCAAACTCAGTAACTGGGGGGGGGGGGGGGTTACGGGGGTTTGGGATGTATGCTGGTTTTTCTTCCAACCACAATTGCAATCCCAGAATTTTAACAAGCTGTTTTTTTTTTTTTTTCGTAATTACACTTCTCATGTTTTCAGGAATTGTTTTATTTTTTTACGCACTTAAGCCATAAAGGATAAAAGCCCAAATTTGCATGTGTTCTCTCTGTGCTACATTGCAAATGAGTTCATAAAAAAGGGGTTTAAAAAACTAAGAAAAGTAACTTGTCAAATGAAAGACTGCTGCGAATAGGTGTGGACACCTGGCCACTAAAACGAACCGTTTGGGAGAACATGAAGAGCGCAAAGACAAAGCAAAGATAACGAGCCGTGCCTGCGTTCTGACAACAAGATTAAGGAAAGAATAAGAAAGAATTAAACACGTCATCAATAACCTTCATTAAGCAAGAGATTGGCTGCAACAAATCCAACATACAAAGGGATTCCCCCTTGGACCAAGCCTGAGAGCCACTGGACTACTGCACACACGACATCACAGGCATTTAGCCACTCCAGTTCAGACACGGCTGGTTCAGGTTCTCTCCTGCCTGGATGGATGGCAGCTGCCGAGCCTGTTCAGTTTCTTTTTTTTTGCACTTTACCACACCAGCTCACCTCAGTCCACTGTCCATGCATCGAAACACCCTCCACTCACCCTGATTTACTGAACGACGCACCTCATCCTCTTATGTTTGTTGATTATTTAAATTAAAATTATTGTTTAACCAAGTCCTTTACCGTGCGGTCTCCCCTTTTTCGTTGTGACTTTAACGAGCGGTCATAGCATGCTCTGCTCTGCTGTCAATTCAGGAGGACAAGCACAGGCTCTGTTCCGAAACGCGTAATGTGACGGGACCCACCCCCACGCCGGAGCAGCGCCTGAACGGGGTGAGCCACCCAGCAACACCCCCAGACCTCGTCTGCTTCCTGACCGTCTGTGTGTGTGTGCGCATACATAAAATAATCATGGCTCTGAAGCAGGGTTTTCAGAAAAGCAGGAAGGGTAGAGAACGCGCACTAGAGCTGAGGGGAATAGGCGCTCTTAACCATGGACAGGCCCATTTGATCAAATGGAATATGTGAGCAATTTAAAAACTATTGAGTGCTACTTCAGAATGGAGGAGTTAAAACACGTGCCTCCTCAAGAAACAGAGCACAGAAACCAGGATGAACTGTTTATTTGAAGAAAATAAAAACTGTGGAGATGATGTGCACATTCATTATGTCCAATTTATTGGAGGATTTTTTTTTTGAGAATGTATTTTCGGAGAAAATAATTTTCGACTGCAAATTTATCATGGGGGAAAATTACGCAGAATAAACGGCTTGGATAATTGCTCCATTCAGATGATTTGTATTCCTAAATGATTCGGGGTATTGAGGAGAGGTCAGCGCCGAGCCAATGCACGCAGCGAGCGCGCGGCTAATTATGCGAGATGTCTTCGGCAATAATAAACAGCGCCGGTCGAAGGCAGAGCGCTCACGTGCCGAAATAATAGAGGCTAAGGCGCCCGCGTCTTAAGTGCGCGTTTTAATGGCTCCTCTAGCTTACACTGCGATTCAGACATCGTTCTGAAACACCCTTTTATGGCAAGTTCACCAATTTCCAGTGAAGAGCTTTAAACAAGCTCCTCCAAAAAGAAAAAAAGAAAATAAAATGGAGCTCGCCTACAGAAAATCCAGGCAGGAGAAAAAGAGAATGAGCAAGCAGCATGGATCTGTCACGTCACCACCACCCCCCCCCGGTCATCTCTGAAGGTACAGTTCCGTTGAACTGAGCTGGGATAACATGGGATAACAGCTGCGGCCGGGGCCAGGCCGAGAGGCAAACGATCCGTCCGACAGACGCAACATCAGACGGACGCCTTCTCTGACGAGGTGCACTCGGCCCGAGTCACGTCCGTCTTGTTATTCGGAAAAGCAGAACTCCCGAAAGTGCCCTCGCCTCGCGATTTCAATTTATCTCCTCCACGGAACAAAAAAACAAAAACCAGCCCACATTCACACCCCACGCCAATTTCCCAGAATGCCGCTGAAAAAAGGGTTTGAATAGACCGCTGGCAATACCAGGGGTTCCCTGGCAAGCAAAGAGCCTAAGCAGTGGACAAGGACAGAGAAATGGAGAAAGAAGAAAAACTTTAAATCACGATGTGCTTTGGGCATGGAACAACTTCAGTGGAAAAAGTCCTTGACCTAGATAGATACTCTTTAATTTTTTTACTCATGTCAATCAAAAACCTGTTAAATGTTGAAGTGTATATTTTAGTGTTTGTATTGCCTCTGTGTGTTTGTGTGTGCGCGCGTGTATGCAGTACACACACACACACACACACACACATACACACAAACTATGCTGCTTAAACATCATTTGAATAAAGTTTCATTTTAAATAAAGCAATAACATTTAGAAAAAGAGTAGAGGAGGTCAAGTAAACACCACCTTAAAATGAAAACTGGGAGGTTTACATACTTCAGATTACAGCACAGAATTAATAGCCAAAAAAGAATTAATAACTGTACTGTACTTCCTTAAAAACGGTTATTTTATATTTTTAGTCCAACACAAATACTAACAACTGGGATATTAAGGTGCCTTTTTGTTATTTATGTAAAAAGCAGTGGTTAGCAATGTATTAAGAATTCATGCTGCACTATAATCAAAGCTTCTCTTTCATTCCATCATAGGTTTTGCGCTCTTCACAAGTAATAATTTACATTGTATTATAACATAAAAGCATAATTTCTCATATGCGTCTATACTCCTGGCAACAGTAGGAACAGTATGACTCACCCAGCCATACACAAACGCTGGTGGTAATTTCACAAGCTCCTGGTCCATTGTTCATTCAAATCTAACATTTTCATGAAGTCCAGCAGGAGAAAAAAAATGCAGAGTTGAACTAGCAGTGCACATTTACCGTGCGATAAGTATTTGAACGCAACAAGAAACATAAATTGTTTTCGGGAAAAGAAAAAAAGAAGAAAAAAGAAACCAGACTGGGGTTTGAATGAGCCTTTTTTGACAGGCATAACAAGACTGACTTTAGCAAGCAGGTGTGAGACTGTGTGTTCACAGAAAGGCTGAGAATTCAGGGCCCAGATGGAAAAGTATTCATTCATTTTGATTAAATTCCTTACCTTCCTCCTTTCACACATTAAAACTCTTCATATTAAGCTCCTTCATACCTTTTTAATAAAGTCCAGTCTCTTCAGGCATACATGCAGATTGGAAAGGGTCTATTACGTTTAATAGGGACAAAGACAAAGGTGACTAAATGAATGACAAGCAAAAGCAGCAGCAAATTTCCTGCGGTCCTTGTAACCAACGTTGCGGTCGCACGATATTAACCCTATTTTGTGAAAGCGATTTAAATAGTCTTTTTTCCCCCACCTGATTTAATTTCGGTTGACTTTTTTTTTTAACGCTCTGTCAATGGACGTATTCAAGCCATTTAGCTCTGTCCTCGTTTTTGAGCTGCCATTATTTAAAAAAAAGGTGCGTGTAATTCATTATTAAATACATATTCTGAAGGTTAACGTCTCAGCGAGGTCATCTTCTATTAGGGACGCACTTATAAATCAATGACATCACAATCATAATCTCTACAGGGCAATGGCACGACAGCGTTATGCTCAAGGTTGTGCCTTAATGAAAATGCATCATCAGAGCGGCATGCTATTCGCGTGCGTGGCTGTCCGCATTTACCTTCCACGGAGGTGCGGCAGAATTAACGGTGCGTAGTACTCGACGCTATTTTTGACGCGTATAAACGTCGCTGTTCTCTTTGTCATAGCTGTTTCGTCACATTTTTGCATTTGACTGTGGAGTTCAAGCACCCTCACAAAAGCACAATTATGCATGGCTGTAGCGTTGCAGTTTTATTCCCCCCAGCAAACCTTGCTTCACACGACGGTAAAAAAGAGCATTTAGGCTGTTAATGTGTCTGTGGTTTGAGAGCAACCTTGCCCAGGAAGTGGATGATATTTCTGTGAATAATAGGACAATCAAATAAATAGCATCTGAATTACTGATATCCAGCTGGAATGAACAATTGCGAGTGAATGATTGCCTAAGAGGTCCAAGCTGATCCAGAAGGTATATTTCTGCGTTCTGTTCTGAGTGCACATAATTGAAAATAGATGCCCCCGCCAGGTAATGCCAGTTAAGTCCATTTTCAAAGCTTATCGAGTTACTTTTGCAGCTTTATTTCTTGGACAGGAATTTCAATACTTGGACCCAAAGTTGTACTCAAGCACAAGATCTTAAGACCGAAGTTCAATACTGTGATTTCAAAGGGGAAAGAAAGAAAAAAAAAAAAAACCCGGAGAATGTTAGATTTGTACAGCGAAGCTTTCATAAATGATGACACGCTCGTCAGGCGTGTGTCACGTTCACCGAACCGCTGGCCCCGTGGTGCTCATCTGTAAATCTTTATTTGGCGGAGACGTCCCCGTCCCCCTGTCAGGTGTGCCTGTGTAATGAGAGTCTGGAGGAGCGGTGCTGCTGTGGTGCTCTCGGGGAAAAGAGAGCCCGGGAGTGTGAGAGCGTGAACAGGAGGAGCAGGTGGAGAGGAGCCAGGTGTTGTCACCTGCCAGCTCAGGCGTCCCACGGGGCCGCGGCGCGGTCGGATCGGCGCGGCGCGCTTCCTCTCCAACCGCCGCCTAACGAACTCCCGCCGTACCGCCGCTGCCCGGGAGACGGCCGCCGCGGCTCTGGTTCGAGCGGGTTTTGGGCGCCCCGTGGATGACGCGCGGCCTCCGCAGAGCGCTCGCACGGGCGCGGCGCGGGGCTGACAGGCCGACAGCCGCCGTTCCCGTGGCGACGCGATGCGCTGGGAGGCCGGAAACGAAACTTTTCGCTCCGCTCCGACGCGCCGCTGTTCCCGCGGCTCGCCGCGTTAGCGCTCGCTAATTAGAGCCCGCCCGCCTCTCGTTAGCGATAACGAATCCGCTTTCAGGTACGAAGCTGCTGTTCCTTTGGCTGGCGCCATAAAAAACACTTTCTCGTAGTCTTGGAGTGCTGAAGGGTGCTATGGCAGTGTTAAAAATGTTCTGAACCCCACAAGTGTTTTCATCCCACCCACCCTCTTCACACTCTTATCCTAGGAACAGGATCTTCCTCCCCCATCCCAACCCCCCCCCCCACCCCCTTACTAAATCAACCTGTGTTTGTTTTTCACCAGGGAGGGAGTTTTTGAACCCTCTCACCAATTCCTGGACACTTGCATAACAGAGGAGGCAGGGAGCTCCCTAGATCCACAGGTACCCTAACGGAGTCATGCTTAATTTTATGGTACTTCAACTCACGGACTTACAGGACTTGTGTTTAACTTCATGGTATTTTAATTCAGGGCACTGCAGAACTCATGCCTACCTCTATGGTATTTGTGGAGTGGTCGATTCTGCTTCTTCTCTTCCCTGCTTGGGGAAAGGGTTTCTACTGTAGATGCTTTGCACACTGCTCTAGGCATCCACACTCGGCCAGTGTGGCATCATGGGAAGGCTCGTGCTCATTTATTGCTTCGATTGTGGGGGGGGTTGGTCCAGTGCCCTTTATCTCCTCAGATTCATATCTGCTCAGCCCAGCGCTGATTTCCTTCATCTGTTCCATGTACAGTGGGTCAAAGGTCGCCACCTCAGGTGACCTTTTGACCCGAGAAAGCGAGGAAGCGAGTGAGGTCTCAGTCAGACGTCTAATGGCGGTAAATTCACAGCGCGGTGTAAGAGCTCTGTGCTGCACTAAAGGGCTCCCCCCCTACAGGGAGACACCACACCACACCACACGAGTCCCAGCGCTAACGAGCCTCACGCGGTACACGGGGGGGGGGGCGCGGCTGGGGGCGGAGCCATTCCCGCTGGAGTCACACCAGCGGCTGCAGTGATCCGGGTCAGAGGTCCCTGAGAACCAGCGATCGCCGGTCCAAACGAGGACATCAATCATCACGGGCACTATATGGAGGCGAAACATATCTGTTAGAAATGTCCTCCTACCAGAGCTTAAAGGTTTCAGTGGGGTTTGGGTGGAGGGGTGGGGGGGACTTCTAATTTTGTCCCTAATCTGGCTTTAACTAAAAGCCCATTACACACAATTGGAGATTACTGAAGAAATTCCTGAAGCATTCCCGCTTGGCTTGGCTTTATACAAGCGTCCACTGAATAGTGCAGGATCACTGAAGGTCTTCTCTTAGCATGAAGCTGTCACACACGTGTTCTCTGGGTGGGCATTTCTGAGGAGCTGGCACCACACAGAAGGTAAAACCAACAAAAGCCCCCCGAACGGAAACTCTTTGAGTGACAAAAACACGCCGATATGGACTACGAAGCGTTCGCCTGGCATCCAGTTTTTTACTGATGCAGCCTCAGGGCAGGCCAAGCTCGTCTCGCCGTGTGTTTTGATCGTTACCGTAGCGATTCCCGGAACCCAGCGGGATTCGTATTGCAACTGTCAGTTAAGCTCCGCCCGGTTCTCGGGGGTGGCAGACGCCCCGGCTCCTCTGTGACACGCCGCTGCGTCTGAGTGATGGATTCGGGTCGCCGGCGCGGTCCTGCGAAGGAGGACAGGATGTAGCCGCGGGTCCCCGCCGGACCCAAACGGATGGTGGCCAGCGTGGGACACACCGGCTGCTGAGGGGGGGGGGATGGGTGGGGTGGGGGGGGGGGCGCTGGATTGGGTGGCCAGCGTGGGACACACCGACGGCTGACAGAGGGGGGGCTGGATTGGGTTGTCAGCGGAAGGGAAGGGAATATGGGGGGGGGGGGGGTGGGACAGTACCCGACCACTGGGGACCTAAAATTCCGAACGCAGCGGCCTTCCGCATGGGATATCCCGTTCCGCACGGAATAACACGGAAGTTCTGTTGTGCTTGAACATAAACATGATACTGCAGCAGTGCAGCAGACCGGTGGTTTTTCAGTGAACGCTGAACGCACGTCGCTCACAGATTAAATCTGTTGCACAACCACAGTAAGAAAGGAAGCTATGCCAACAATGCGCACAGCGAACTTTGCTCATCATTTGCCAAATTGCCTTCTGCAACAATCAGAAATCAACCAAGCTCAGCAAGTGCATTCCCTTTAAGAGGACTTCAGTGTACTTCATTGTGCTCACTGTGCTCAAAAGGGTTCACTCAACGAAAAAAAGCACTCTAAAGGGTCACTAATGACAGCAGCATAACACCAGATGCGCACAATTTTCATTTCAATTAATTAGCCATTTTAAAAGATATTTTTTGCTGGATATTTTGCTTTATAATGAACACACGCAATTAATGAGAAGAAAAATAAAAGTATTTAAAAAATGTAGGTTTTTTTTGCCAAATGCATTAGCTGGCAAATCCCCTGGATTACTATATTAATTATTGCACACTATAATTGTTGCATTTATAGGCAAAAATCTTTGGAATGGTTTCATTGCTTGTTTTCCAGTGTTCACTGCCTGCTGAGACCTTGGCTTATGTAAATGTTAGTCCTGTTGTGTGTGTTATCACTGCATGCTGTACGTATGCAGAGACCTTTTGATGGGAAGGTGCTCAAAGTGACAACCAATCAAAACCGTGTTTTATACAACACCCAGTTATGGTACAGAATATATTTTACCAAAAGGAACTAATGAAAATCAATGACAGGAGCAACAATAATAATACAAATATTCACAGGAACATGGGGTATTTGGAGCAAGAGGGGCAGGTGCTTGGGCTTCTGGATGCACAACCCCCCCCCCCCCCCAGTCTGCCCGCACATGCTTGTGAAAGTGTGGGATCGAGGTGGGAGGGGATGCCATCACTTGGCTCCTGTGGGTGTTCACTGTCAACTGTGACCTTGGATTATGTAGAAGCGGTTTCATTACTCTCTTCCAATATCGGTTCGCTGTCCGCCACGACCTTGGATTATGTAAATATTACAATGTGAATGTGTCGAGGCTCGAGCATTACATTATTCAACCTGAACCTCAAGCATGCTGGGCGTACGGTCCATGTATATGAATCAGCGTAAAATATTTAAAACGGTAACGTCCTCTCCTGATAAATCTCTGAAAGCCTGGGAAGTCACACAGCTCCACCGTCCCGTAGTGTCGAAATATTTCGGACTGACATGTTTTTCACCACGGGTTCCAGGACCGGTGGTCCATCGCATGCAGCCTGAAGTCGAATATTTTCGGAATAACCGCATTTCAAACAAACTAACAAACAAATTCACGATGACAAATAACAAATTCAAACTAAATAAATAAATAAATATCAGCTACAGTAATCTCCATGGCGTTAAGCCAGTTATGGGTTGATTATCTTGGACCGGCTCCCACTGAACACTATCTTGCGTCACAGCCTAGAGCTCCTCTCCGCGCCCACCGCTGACGCTGGCTTTCCTTCGCCAAGAGTCTTTGTGTGGTCCAGCTCCACAGACTGAATCATAATCCGTACGCATTAAAAAACCCCCCACTTTAGCGAAAACAATTCAGGAGAGAGATTAACCCCCCCCCCCCCGCCCACGTCCCTATCCCGTATCTTTAATGCTTTATAATTATCTGTTTGCGGTGCATGAGGTGGCTGCAGGACGGCGAGGGTCGCAGAGGCACGCCTTTGAATATGCAGCAAGGAAATCGGAAGATGTGACAAGTGTGCAGGTGCCAATGACATAGAGATCCTCACGGCGGAACACTGAGCAGCTGACTCCTCCCCCCACCACCCGGCCCCTCTGCTTGTGATTGGCCGGTCTCCGTTCGACAGCCACGGCGGCTATAAATGGTTAATAGGGCACTAGCGGTTCACAGAGGTTGACAGGGCAATTAATTACCTTTAAAAATTAAAAATAAAATAAATAAAAATGCATCATACTGGGAGCCAACAGACGGACAGGCCCAGTGGAGGAGGATCCGTGCTCATTTCAGTCGCTTTGGGGCAGGAGTGTGCAGACATCGCGGCTGAGCTCCCTCTCCCTCTCTCTCCATCTCACACCGAAACTGACCCCCTCCCCGCCCCCCGTGCTATTTTTCTCAGTAACTACACTCCTTCACTCCAACTTTTCTGCCCATCTCTTCCCTCCATTATCCTTACTTTTCTTCACTGATGAATCCACTGTTCCCTGTTTTTTTCTTTTCTTTCTCTGTCCACCACTCACTCATTCTCTTTCAGTCGGGCGATTCCTTTATCAGCCTCACCTTAACTTCTTCCTTACCTTTGTTCTAACCCCCCCCACCCCACCCCCCGCTGTTTCTGTTTTCTGGGAAACAAACTCTCTCCCTCTTTCATGTTCTTTCTTTCTTTCTTTCTCTCTCACCCTCTCACCCTGTTTCTCTCTGACTCACTTGCTCTAACTATCTGTCCTTCACTGGCTCTTTCGCTGTCTGTTCCTGTCCATCTCTTTCCCCCTCTCTCTCTGTCTCCCTTTCTCCCCTTTTCTGATTTCCTTCCGAGTGAAAAGCAAAGCCAGACAAAGCAGCGAGTGAAGAGCACGCGGGTCATTTTTGTCCGCCACGCTGCTAACAGCTCACCGCGCCGCTGTTTTCCCACGTCCCGTTTAAAATGCACACTTTCGCGCTGAGCCTGGGGGGGAGCATTAACAGCGCTGTGTTTGAAAATAACCCGGATTCGCGCTAGTTTCAGCTAATACATTAGTGATACTATTTTAAAGGTACTCACAACATTCTCGGGTGAAGCTTAAATGCCAAGCATTCTCTTTTTTTTTTTTTTTTACATTTTTCTCCTGTTTTTCCACGAGAAGAGCTACTATTCAAAGTTAGCAGTCTGTCCAGGTGAAAATGACTGGATTTTTTCAAAAGTGGGTAAAATGCAAAGAATGCAGAAATGCCCCATACGACATAGGTATAGGAAATGTAGTCTCTTGAACCAACCCTTTTGACAATTGTGTTTCATATAAAATTATGCCCACTATGAAAGTAGAAAAAAAAAAGAAAGAATATTGTCACATCTTCCGTTTGTGTGGGACTTTATGATGTTATGATTAGCCAAAGCACAGGCTTCTTCAAGAAAAAGCACTTGGAGGTATTTACAACAACAACAACAAATTTTTTCTCCCTTATGTTGACAAGATTTTAATTACAGAGTCTATTAATCAACAGCCTGGCCCCATCAACAGGCCAGACTGTATAAATCAGCAGAGCACCACTTGGCTAAGAGCACACACGGTAACGAGCGTTCACGTGGTCCCGTCTTGGTAATTAACTAATTACAGGCGGCGATTAGCTTTATTTACCTTCCTTTTCCTCCATATTTTTTATTTAATTTTAATTGAATCCAGGGTGCAATTTCCGCGATGGGGTGCCATTACTGTGGAGAGAGCTTAATTACAGACCTGCTAATAGAAATTCTCCTCTCCTCTCTGGTCCTGTGGGCTCTTCGGTTTGGCCACCGGAAGAAAAGTGTTTTTGGGCCGAACGGTCCTTTGGCCATTGTTGGGCTGAAGGGCCTGTTGGCCATTGTTGGGCTGAAGGGCCTGTTGGCCATTGTTGGGCTGAAGGGCCCATTCTTAACATTTTACGTTACGTTAACCGTCAAGGCGTACTGCATGCAGAGTACCTTGTTTCATTAAAGCTTTCATTAAAGGCACCACATATCTGTAGCAACACACGTACTGACCACGACCAGGTGAGACGCCCATAAGTCAGCTCATAGACGGTAGCGATCCCTCTCTTCCACACGGCACTAACACGGCAGTAACACGGCAGTAACACGGATGTAACAAGGCAGTAACACGGCAGTAACACGGCAGTAACATGGCAGTAACACGGCAGTAACATGGCAGTAACACGGCAGTAACATGGCACTAACACGGATGTAACACGGATGTAACACGGCAGTAACACGGCAGTAACACGGCACTAACACGGATGTAACACGGCAGTAACACGGCAGTAACACGGCAGTAACACGGATGTAACACGGATGTAACACGGCAGTAACACGGCAGTAACACGGATGTAACACGGCAGTAACACGGCAGTAACACGGATGTAACACGGCTGTAACACGGCAGTAACACGGATGTAACACGGCAGTAACACGGAAGTAACACGGATGTAACACGGCTGTAACACGGCAGTAACACGGATGTAACACGGAGTAACACGGCAGTAACACGGATGTAACACGGCAGTAACACGGCACTAACACGGATGTAACACGGCAGTAACACGGAGTAACACGGATGTAACAGCAGTAACCGGCGTAACGGATGTAACACGGATGACGCATAACACGGATGTAACACGGCAGTAACACGCGACACGGTAACGCATAACGGATGTAACACGGCAGTAACACGGCAGGAACACGGATGTAACACGGCACTAACACGGCTGTAACACGGCAGTAACACGGCAGTAACACGGCAGTAAGTGAGCGCTGAGAGTGGTCTTTTCTCCGCTTACGGCAGATGGTCACGCCGCCCACACGTGCGACGCGTCCAGACCAGAAGCAGGTGCGCCCTCGCTGAACACTGATCTGCCACGCTTTCCTCTGATTGGCCCCCCGCCCAACTGTCAATTTTTTTGAAAGCGAGCCCGAGCGGGCTTCACAAGCGGTAATCGATGACACATACTGAGGGGCTGGAACGATGGCATCCACTGGACAGAGAGGCTGCGTGTACAGTCATCCACTGGTTGGCAGTCTGAACGCGTCTCCCAAATGTTCAGATAAAGACGTCCATTTTTTCTTTTTGCGCCAACTGTCCCTCTCTTGAATTGGGTTCCTCTGGTTCCTCGGGTTCCGCTGGTTCCTCTGGTTCCTCGGGTTCCGCTGGTTCCTCTGGTTCCTCTGGTTCCGCTGGTTCCTCTGGTTCCTCGGGTTCCGCTGGTTCCTCGGGTTCCGCTGGTTCTTCGGGTTCCTCCGCAAAGGAAGGACCTTCTGTGTCAAATATTCAGTGACTCACTGTGAAATTCTGAGCTAATGAATTTTAAATAATTCTAATGTAAATGAGCTATTCTCTTCAATTTTCACTGCCTTGCTTAACATTCAGGCTTTGAAATATCCCTTTCCCGGAGGTCACCGGGTTGAATGATTTAAAACGCTGCGCAGAACAATTCATCTCACATATACATCGCATAAATATACGGTACCTTATACATATGGGCGGCAGAGCAGTATAATGGATAGGGAACTGGACTTGAAACCTAAAAGTTGCAGGTTTGATAACCCAGTAAGGAAACTGCAGTTGTCCCTTGAGCTTAATTACCTCTTTCAGGACATATCCAGCTGTATAAATGGACATTAAGTAAAAAGTGAAATCTGTGTGAGTTTCTCTGGATAAGAGGGTCTTGCTAAGTGTTAGTAATGCAATGCAGATACTGCACCCCTGCCCCCATCACACCCTTATGCCAACTGTAAACTACAATTTGGACAGTTACAAGTAGTATATAATTATGAAGTATTGGTTCCGTCCAATTTTGCCATCGCCCGAGGACTTCAGGAAATCATTAAATGAAAACCCGTTTGTTGAATTATTGGTGTGTGTCAGAGGTGGCTATGACCCCAGATAGAGAGCGGAAATTTGAACAGAAAATGTTCCGTCACAGTGAAACTGAGTAAGTTGTTCCAGTGACCTTCGGTATGCACTTTTGTACGTCTCTTTGGATAAAAGTGTCAGCCAAATAAATGCAGTGTAATGCAATGTAATGCAAGGCCTCAGACCATACGTTCAGCAGCAGAAACACAGGCAGAGGGGAAGTGCCAGAGCAGTTGTTTCAGACATTTGAGCTTCCCTCAGTGTATCTGCAGGACTGCGGTTCCCACCCACCCCCCAGTGCAGGGTTTTTCTTTTGTTTTTGGGAGGGGGGGGGGGGGGGTCTGGGAAACTTCTTAGCGAGGGGGCTACTGGGGTGGGGATGCATAGAGTCTGAGATATTGGGGTGAGGGGGTGGGGGTGCGGGGAGGGTTGGTATGGGTACACACCACAGGTCACAGTCACACACACAGATGATCTCTAATTAGCCTGTCCCTCTGAGGAATTCCACACCACCCTGCTTCACCCTGCCCCCCCACCCACCCCCGCCCCCCACCCCAGCCCCCCAGCCGACATTTTATTTTTGGCAGACGGGAACCCCCACGTCCTGAAACCCCGTAACCCGGGAGACAGAGTCAGGGGGGCTTCCCCCCCGACGTCCTGTCTGTCTGGTGCGAACATCTGGCTCTGCTTCGCTAACAGAGAGGCCTGTGGGAGCGGAGGCTACCGGCGGATAATTAGCCTAATTAGACTACAAACCAAGATCCATGGGGGGGTCAGAGCGGACTCACGAATCTGCTTCGGTCAGTAAAATTTTACTGTCTGTTGGCAGTTCCATCCAAGTTCAAACATCGAAAAATGCTTTTTTTTGAAGTCTTGAAGTTATGTCTCTATAATCAGTTTTTTCCCTCCATTTTTTCTACCGTCCATGCAGCCTGCCTGTCAAGCTATCCATCCACAGACCACCGATATGCGCGTTTCCAGGGCAACGGCAGCATGGTAGTGTGATGCATTGTGATGTCATGCTTGCATCGGTCCCCCTGACTGACGCAAGCGAAGATGTGTGGCCTAGGAGCCAAGGAGGAACAAGTCC